>NC_142795.1:7163062-7190159 GCF_049724085.1 Artemia sp. Qi Xiang Cuo | reverse complement strand
CTGAAAATCAAACCTGATTTTTTCACCAACGCCTTCTATAAAAACCTTATATGCCCCCAGGGCTTAACTTAAAACTCTTGGCCTGAGGGTTGTGGGGGATTGTCCTCCTCAAAAATATATTTTCTATCTGGAAATCAACTATGCTGAACGAAATGACTATCTCAAAATTTTGATTGGATTTGTTTGGGGGAGTGATTAGCATGGGGGGGGGGGGGCTAGTTGCCCTCCAATCACTTTCGACTATTAAAAAAGGCACTATCCCTTTGAATTTCCAATCGAATGAGCCTTTTTTGAAGTTTATACGACAACGCCTTCTAGAAAAACCTTATAAGCCCCCAGGGCATAACTTACAACCAATGCCCTGAGGGTTTTGGGGGATTGTCCTCCTCGAAAATATATTTTCTATCTGGAAATCAACAACGCTGAACAAAATGGCTATCTAAAAATTTTGATTTGATGTGTTTAAGGGAATGATGGGCGTAGGGGGGGCTAGTTCCCCTCCAGTCACTTCCGACTATTAAAAAGGGAACTATACCTTTGAATTTCCAATCGAATGAGCCATTTTTGAAGTTTCTATGACAACGCCTTCTATAAAAACCTTATATGCCCCCAGGGCATAACTTAAAACCCTTGCCCTGAGGGTTGTGGGGGATTGTCCTCCACAAAAACATGTTTTCTATGGGAAAATCAACTACGCTGAACAAAATGGCTATCTCAAAATTTTGATTGGATGTGTTTGGGGAAATGATGGGCGGGGGGGGGATATTTCCCCTCTAATCACTTTCGACTATCAAAAAGGGCACTATCGCTTTCAATTTCCAATCGAATGAGCCCTTTTTGAAGTTTCTACGACAACTCCTTCTATTAAAACCTTATATGCCCCCAGGGCATCTCTTAAAACCCTTGCCCTGAAGGTTCTTGGGGAGTGTCCTCCTCAAAAGCGTATTTTCTATCTGAAAATCAACTACGCTGAACAAAATGGCTATCTCGAAATTTTGATTGGATGTGTTTGGGGAAATGATGGGCGTAGGGACGAGGGGGGGGGGCGGGGGCTAGTTGCACTCTAATCGCTTTCGACTATTAAAAAGGGCACTAGCTTTTTGAATTTCCAATCGAATGAGCCTGTTTTGAAGTTTCTACGAAAACACCTTCTATAAAAACCTTATATGCCCCCAGGGCATAACTTAAAATCCTCGCCAAGAGGGTTGTGGGGGAGTGTCCTCCTCAAAAATATATTTTCTATCTGGAAATCAACTACGCTGAACAAAATGGCTATCTCAAAATTTTGATTGGATGTGTTTGGGGGAATATTGGGCGTGGGGGCGAGGGGGGGGGGCGGGGGCTAGTTGCACTCCAATCGCTTTCGACTATTAAAAAGGGCACTAGCTTTTTGAATTTCCAATCGAATGAGCCCTTTTTGAAGTTTCTACGACAAAGCCTTCTATTAAAACCTTATATGCCCCCAGGGCATCTCTTAAAATCCTTGCACTGAAGGTTCTTGGGGAGTGTCCTCCTCAAAAGCGTATTTTCGATGTGGAAATCAACTACGCTGAACAAAATGGCTATCTCAAAATTTTGATTGGATGTGTTTGGGGAAATGATGGGTGTAGGGACGAGGGGGGGGGAGGGGGCTAGTTGCACTCCAATCACTTTCGACTATTAAAAAGGGCACTAGCTTTTTGAATTTCCAATCAAATGAGCCTGTTTTGAAGTTTCTACGACAACACCTTCTATAAAAACCTTATATGCCCCCAGGGCATCTCTTAAAACCCTTGCCCTGAAGGTTCTTGGGGAGTTTCCTCCTCAAAAGCGTATTTTCTATCTGGAAATCAACTACGCTGAACAAAATGGCTATCTCAAAATTTTGATTGGATGTGTTTGGGGAAATGATGGGCGTGGGGCGAGGGGGGGGGAGGGGGCTAGTTGCACTCCAATCACTTTCGACTTTTAAAAAGGGCACTAGCCTTTTGAATTTCCAATCGAATGAGCCTTTTTTGAAGTTTCCACGACAACACCTTCTATAAAAACCTTATATGCCCCCAGGGCATAACTTAAAACCCTTGCCAAGAGGGTTGTGGGGGAGTGTCCTCCTCAAAAATATATTTTATATCTGTAAATCAACTACGCTGAACAAAATGGCTATCTCAGAATTTTGATTGGATGTGTTTGGGGTAATATTGGGCGTGGGGGGGGGGGGCTAGTTGCCCTCCAATCACTTTCGACTATAAAAAGGGCACTAGCTTTTTAAATTTCCAATCGAATAAGAATTTTTTGAAGTTTCTACGACAACGTCTTCTATAAAAACCTTATATGCCCCCAGGGTATAACTTAAGACCCTTGCCCTGAGGGTTGTGGGGGAGTGTCCTCCTCAAAAATATATTTTCTATCTGGAAATCAACTACGCTGAACAAAATGGGTATCTCAAAATTTTGATAGGATGTGTTTCGGGAAATCAAAGGCGTGGGGGGGGGAGGCTAGTTGTACTCCAACCCCTTTTAACTATTAATAAGGGCACTAGCCATTTAATTTCAGATCAAATTAGCCTGTTTTGAAGTTTCTACGACAACGCCTTCTATAAAAACCTTATATGCCCCCATGGCATATTATAAAACCCTTGCCCTGAGGGTTGTGGGGGAGTTTCCTCCTCAAAAATATACATTCTATCTGGAAATCAACTACGCTGAACAAAATGGCTATCCTAAAATTTTGATTGGATGTGCTTGGGGGAATAAGGGGCGTGAGGGGTGGGGGGCTAGTTACACTCCAATCACTTTCGACTATTAAAAAGGGCACTAGCCCTTTAATTTCCAATCGATTGAGCCTGTTTTGAAGTTTCTACGACAACGCCTTCTATAAAAACCTTATATGCCCCCAGGGCATATCTTAAAACCCTTGCCCTGAGGGTTCTGGGGGAGTGTCTTCCTCAAAAATATATTTTCTATCTGGAAATCAACTACGCTTAACAAAATGGCTATTTCAAAATTTTTATTGTATGTGTTTGGGGGAATATTGGGTGTGGGGGGGGGGCTAGTTACCCTCCAATCACTTTCGACTATAAAAAGGGCACTAGCTTTTTAAATTTCCAATCGAATAAGCGTTTTTTGAAGTTTCTACGACAACGTCTTCTATAAAAACCTTATATGCCCCCAGGGTATAACTTAAGACCCTTGCCCTGAGGGTTGTGGGGGAGTATCCTCCTCAACAATATATTTTCTATCTGGAAATCAACTACGATGAACAAATTGGCTACCTCAAAATTTTCATTGTATGTGTTGGGGGAAATGATGGGCGTGGGGGGGGGGGGGCTAGTGACACTCCAATCATTTTCAACTATTAAAAAGGGCACTAGCCCTTTAATATCCAATCGACTGAGCCTGTTTTGAAGTTTCTACGACAACGTCTTCTATAAAAACCTTATATGCCCCCAGGGCATCTCTTAAAACCCTTGCCCTGAGGGTTCTAAGGGAGTGTCCTCCTCAAAAGCGTATTTTCTATCTGGAAATCAACTACGCTGAACAAAATGGCTATCTCAAAATTTTGATTGGATGTGTTTGGGGAAATGATGGGTGTAGGGACGAGGGGGGGGGGAGGGGGCTAGTTGCACTCTAATCACTTTCGACTATTAAAAAGGGCACTAGCTTTTTGAATTTCCAATCGAATGAGCCTGTTTTGAAGTTTCTACGACAACACCTTCTATAAAAACCTTATATGCCCCCAGGGCATAACTTAAAACCCTTGCCAAGAGGGTTGTGGGGGAGTGTCCTCCTCAAAAAAATATTTTCTATCTGGAAATCAAATATACTGAACAAAATGGCTATCTCAAAATTTTTATTGGATGTGTTCGGGGGAATGATGGGCGTGGGCGGGGGACTAGTTGCTGAACAAAATGGCTATCTAAAAATTTTGATTGGATGTGTTTGGGGGAATGATGGGCGGGGAGGGGATATTTCCCCTCTAATCACTTTCGACTATCAAAAAGGGCACTATCGCTTTCAATTTCCAATCGAATGAGCCCTTTTTGAAGTTTCTACGACAACGCCTTCTATTAAAACCTTATATGCCCCCAGGGTATCTCTTAAAACCCTTGCCCTGAAGGTTCTTGGGGAGTGTCCTCCTCAAAAGCGTATTTTCGATCTGAAAATCAACTACGCTGAACAAAATGGCTATCTCAAAATTTTGATTGGATGTGTTTGGGGAAATGATGGGCGTAGGGGCAAGGGGGGGGGGGGAGGGGGCTAGTTGCACTCCAATCGCTTTCGACTATTAAAAAGGGCACTAGCTTTTTGAATTTCCAATCGAATGAGCCTGTTTTGAAGTTTCTACGACAACACCTTCTATAAAAACCTTATATGCCCCCAGGGCATCTCTTAAAATCCTTGCCCTGAAGGTTCTTGGGGAGTGTCCTCCTCAAAAGCGTATTTTCGATGTGAAAATCAACTACGCTGAACAAAATGGCTATCTCAAATTTTTGATTGGATGTGTTTGGGGAAATGATGGGCGTGGGGGCGAGGGGGGGAGGGGGCTAGTTGCCCTCTAATCGCTTTCGACTATTAAAAAGGGCACTAGATTTTTGAATTTCCAATCGAATGAGCCTGTTTTGAAGTTTCCACGACAACACCTTCTATAAAAACCATACATGCCCCCAGGGCATAACTTAAAATCCTTGCCATGAGGGTGGTGGGGGAGTGTCCTCCTCAAAAATATATTTTCTATATGGAAATCAACTACGCTGAACAAAATGGCTATCTCAAAATTTTTATTGGATGTGTTTGGGGGAATATTGGGCGTGGGGGGGGGGGCTAGTTGCCCTCCAAACACTTTCGACTATTAAAAAGGGCACTAGCTTTTTAAATTTCCAATCGAATGAGCCTGTTTTGAAGTTTTTACGACAACGTCTTCTATAAAAACCGTATATGCCCCCAGGGTATAACTTAAGACCCTTGCCCTGAGGGTTGTGGGGGAGTGTCCTCCTCAAAATATATTTTCTATCTGGAAATCAACTACGCTGAAAAAATTGGCTATCTAAAAATTTTGATTGGATGTGTTTGGGGAAATGATGGGCGTGGCGGGGGGGGGGTGGCTAGTTGCACTCCAATCACTTTCAAATATAAAAAAGGGCACTAGCCCTTTAATTTCCAATCGAATGAGCCTGTTTTGAAGTTTCTACGACAACGACTTCTACAAAAACCTTATATGCCCCCAGGGCATCTCTTAAAACCCTTGCCCTGAAGGTTCTTGGAGAGTGTCCTCCTCAAAAGCGTATTTTCTATCAGGAAATTAACTACGCTGAACAAAATGGCTATCTCAAAATTTTGATTGGATGTGTTTGGGGAAATGATGGGCGTAGGGGCAAGGGGGGGGGAGGGGGCTAGTTGCACTCCAATCGCTTTCGACTATTAAAAAGGGCACTAGCTTTTTGAATTTCCAATCGAATGAGCCTGTTTTGAAGTTTCTACGACAACACCTTCTATAAAAACCATATATGCCCCCAGGGCATAACTTAAAATCCTTGCCAAGAGGGTGGTGGGGGAGTGTCCTCCTCAAAAATATTTTTTCTAGCTGGAAAACACCTACCCTTAAAAAATAGGCTATATAAGATTTTGGTATGGTTGTTTTTGGGGAAATATTGGGCGGGGGGGGGGGGGCTAGTTGCCCTCCAATCACTTTCGACTATAAAAAGGGCACTAGCTTTTTAAATTTCCAATCGAATAAGCCTTTTTTGAAGTTTCTACGACAACGTCTTCTATAAAAACCTTAGATGCCCCCAGGGTATAACTTAAGACCCTTGCCCTGAGGGTTGTAAGGGAGTGTCCTCCTCAAAAATATATTTTCTATCTGGAAATCAACTACGCTGAACAAATTGGCTATCTCAAAATTTTGATTGGATGTGTTTGGGGAAATGATGGGCCTGGGGGGGGCGAGTTGCACTCCAATCACTTTCAACTATAAAAAAGGGCGGTAGACCTTTAATTTCCAATCGAATGAGCCTTTTTTGAAGTTTCTACGACAACGCCTTCTATAAAAACCTTATATGCCCCCAGGGCATAGCTTAAAACCCTTGCCCTGAGGGTTGTGGGGGAGTTTCCTTCTCAAAAATATACATTCTATCTGGAAATCAACTACGCTGAACAAAATGGCTATCCTAAAATTTTGATTGGATGTGTTTGGGGGAATAATGGGCGTGCGGGGAGGGGGGCTAGATACACTCCAATCACTTTCGACTATTAAAAAGGGCACTAGCCCTTTAATTTCCAAACGATTGAGCCTGTTTTGAAGTTTCTACGACAACGCCTTCTATAAAAACCTTATATGCCCCCAAGGCATAACTTAAAACCCTTGCCCTGAGAGTTGTTGGGGAGTGTCTTCCTAAAAAATGTATTTTGTATCTGGAAATCAACTACGCTGAACAAAATGGCTATCTCAAAATTTTGATTGGATGTGTTTGGGGGAATGATGGGCGTAGGGGGGGGGCTATTTACCCTTCAATAATTTTAAACTATTAAAAAAAGCACTAGAACTCTCAATTTCCATTCGAATGATCCCCCTTTTAAATTTCTAAGACGACCCCTTCCATATGAAGTACCTCTGGGGAAAAAAATAATAATAATAAGACATTGGAGCCGTATGGCCTTTACTATAGGCAACGCTACAGCGTTTCCTCCGATAGACCAAATGTATGGAGACAATATGCCACCTTGGTGGCACGAATTTTCTAATTCGAGAGAAGTAACATTTTCAAAACAGACAAAAATATCGCTTAAGTAACTATGAATCAGTTTTATGCCAAGCAATATCAAACCCAACTTTTAAACAGTTCATGGTAACGAACTGTCAGTAAGGAGCGATCCGGCTCAATAGTAACCGAAACTCTAAAAAACAGAATTTTGATACCAGTAGATACATCAAAAGAATTACATTTTTATGCTGATTTCAAATATACAAGTTTTATCAGGTTTAATCTTACCTTCAAAAGTTACGAGCCTGAAAAAATTTACCATATTTTACGGAAAAGTGGAAACACCACCTAAACGTAACAGAATCTCAATGAAAATTAAACCATGAGATTCAGCGTATTAGAGAACCCTAGCATAGAAGTTTCAATTTCCTGTTTACAAAAATGTGGAATTCGGTATTTTTTGCCAGAAGGAAGATCACGGATGCATGTTTATTTATTTGATTTTTTTGCCAGTGGTAATTGTATCGATTTAGTAGTCCTAAAATATCGTGATGGAGCTCATTCGAACCAAAATTAAAAGTTCTACTGCCCTTTTTAAGTAACCAAAAAATTGGAGGGCAACTTGGTCCCCTCCCACGCTCATTTTTTTCTCGAAGTCACCAAATCAAAATTTTGAGATAGCCATTTGGTTTAGCATAGTTGAAAATCTAATAAATATGTCTTTGAGGATGACTTAATCCCCGACAGTTCCCGGAGGAAGGACTGCAAGTTATAAAATTTGCCTATTGTTCACATATAGTATTGGTTATTGGGAAGTATACAGACGTTTTCAGGAGAGATTTTTTTCTGGTGGGGAGAGGGTCAGAGTAGGGATTACGGGGGTGGATCTTTCCATAGAGGATGTTTCCTTGGGGGAAGGGCTATTTCTATGAAGGGGGCGTCAGATTTCCCAGGATTATTTAAAAACAAAATCAGAAATTAAATAAAAAAACAAGTTTTTTCAACTAGAAGTAAGGAGCAACATTAAAACTTAAGACGAACAGAAGCTATTACGTAAATGAGGGGATTCGGTCCCTGGTCAATACCTCGCTCTTTACACTAAAGTTTTTTTTTAGTGTTTTCAAAAGAGCTATCTATTCTAATTAACCGACTTTGTGATTCAGGGGTTTGGGATTCGAACAGAATTTGAACTTTAGCGTAAAGAGCGAGGTATTAACTAGGAGGTGAAATGCCTAATATAATTAATAAAAACGTACGAATATAGAAGTTCATTACGTAAGTTAATTCGTAAATTACGTCAGAACAAAATTTCGAGAAAGCCATTTAGCCAAAAATAAGAAAATTAATATGGATATTTCGTTTTAATTATTCATGTACGGTGAGCCAAAATCAAAGCTGCATTAACTAAAAAGTGTTCAGAAATTAAATAATTTTTTTTTTAACTGACAGTGAGGAGTGACATTAAAACTTAAAACGAACAGAAATTATTCCGTATATGAAAGAGGCTGTCCCTCCTCAACACCTCACACTTTACGCTAAAGTTTGACTCTGTCTCACAACTTTATTTTTTAAAACAATAAAAACTTTTGCGTAAAGAGCGAGGCGTTGAGGAGGGGACAGCCCCTTTCATATACCGAATAATTTCTGTTCGTTTTAAGTTTTAAGGTCTCTCCTTACTTTCAGTTAAAAAAAACTTGTTTTTTTTATGTAATAGTATCAAAGAACAAGCATAACATGAACAATTTTCGCTTTTTATTATCTTCCACAATTGATAAAATATTATCTTATGCATCTATTGTTGATTTATTCTTTACAAAGCCAAATTGTGAATCAGAGATCCAATTATTGGTTTAACTTAAAGAATCAATTTTGTTTGAAATTAATCGTTCAATTATTTTTCCAACATTAGACAATAAGCTATTAGGTCTGTAGGAAGAAAAAGAATCATTTTTATTTTTATTTTTACTTACTAATTACAAGAAGATTTGCTACTTTCCAGTCCTTGGGGAAATGTGACAACTCCAAATAAGTATAAACAATCTTGTACATAACAGTGGATAACACATTGATATTTTTTTTCCAAACAAAGTTTAGGATCCCATTCGGGCCAGCTGCTGTCATTGAGCTTGTATTCCTTATAGTTTCTTGTTGTTCGTCTAGACTAACTTCATCTACACCGGTTTCACTATTATTTAACGTGATTGAGACTTCGTGTCTAAGAATACCGTGATAATCCATGTCACAAGATTTATCGGCACGAGGAAACCATTTAGAGAAAAGTCCCTCTCCTGCTTCACTCACTGAGGCAGTGTATGTTCCGTCATCTTTCTTAATGCGGGTCGGCAGTTCAACACCATTATTGGACTTGCATATCTTATGGATTGTGTGCCAGGGCTGCCTTTGGTTGATAATTTTTTTTTTCCAGTCCTCTGATTTGGCTTTTAGGATTGCAAATTTGTATTTTTTCTTTCGTACTCTTATTTTATTTACACTGTCATTCGACGGATACTGTCTACTTAATCGTTGAAGATGGCTATATTCTCTTCTAAGAAGACTTAGCTCCTGAGTCCACCACCTAACATACCTCTTGGAATTAGCAGAGTAAATAGGGGTAGATTCAGACGTAGCTTTAGAGATTAAATTTGTCAAACATTTTATAACTCAGTCTATTTCTGGCTGAGATGACAGGGGCATAGAATATATATCATCAACGCCATCCAACAAAATAGAGCTGAAAGCACTCCAAGTTGTTTTAATAAATTAAATAATTTATTTTTAATAATAATAAATTTTAATAATAATAAATGAATTTTAATAGTTTTAATAATAATGGTTTATTATTAAATTATTAAAATTATTATTTAAATTATAATATTTATTATTAAAATGAATTTTAATAATAAATGGTTTTAATAATAAATGAATCAGCGATACTGACCTGTTCATTAGGACTAAACAACAAATTAAACGTAATATAATTATGGTTTGATATGGAAGGATAATCCTCAACCGCATGCCAATTTTCAAAATATTTGATAATACTTACAATTGCTTGCTAGAGTCACATCAAGACTGGAATACGATCAATCATAAGTGGGGGAATCCACTTCATTTAATACTAATAAAGAGCTACTTGAGATAAAGCCCTCCATTTCTTTACCTTTTATGTCAGTAGGAGCGTTAGATAAAGTCACCACCGATGATACAATTTGGGTAAAATTTTAAGCAGTCTTTAGACAGCTGATTACTTAAAGAAGTTTGAGAAGGAGGGCAATAAACTGAAGCTACTGTTAGACGCCGTTTTTTTAAATAGACTGAGACGATGTCTCAGTCTGCCAAATGTCTATCTCAAAATTTTGATTGGATATGGTTGGGGAAATGGTTGGCGTGAAAGGGGCGTTAGTTGCCCTCAAATCACTTTCGAATATTAAATAGGGCAAGAGCCCTTTCAATTTTCAATCGAATAATCCCTTTTTGAAGTTTCTACGACAATGCTTTCTATAAAACCTTATATGCCCCCAGGTCATAACTTACAACCCTTGTACTGAGGGCTGTTGGGGGAGTGTAATCCGTAAAGACATAATTTCCGGAGTTCTCAACTACGTTGAACAAAATGGCTGCCTCAAATTTTTTATTGGATGTTTTTGGGGAGATGATGGGCGTGGGAGGGGTGTTTATTGCCCTTTAATCATTTTAAACTATTAAAAGTTTTCTTCCAATGACTTTTGACTATTAAAAAGGGTACTAGCCCTTCGAAGTTTCGAAGTTTTAAAAGTTTCTATGACAAAACCCTCTATAAAAACCTTATATGCCCCCAAGACATGACTTACAACCCTGGCCCTGAGGGTTGTGGGGGGGTTATCATCCTCAAAGACATAACATCCAGAACTTGAAACTACGTTAAAAGAATGGCCATCTCAATATTTTGTTTTAATGTGTTTGGGGAAACGGTGGGCGTGAGAGGGGAGTTAGTTGCCCTTCAATCACATTCGACTATTTAAAAGTGTACTAGCCCTTTCAATATCCAATCGAGTGAACCTTTTTTGAAGTTTCTATAACAGTGCTTTCTATAGAAACCTTATGTTCCCCCAGGCCATAACTTACAACCCTTACCTTGACGGCTGTGGGGGAATGTAATCCTGAAAGACCTAATTTCCAAAACTTTCAACTACGTTGACAGAAATGGCTATCTCAAAATTTTGATTGGATGTGCTTGGGGAAATGTTGGGCACGAGGGGGTAGGGTAGTTGCCGTCCAATCACTTTCGACTATTTAAAAGAGCACTAGCCCTTTGAATTTGCAATTGAATGAGCCCTTTTTCAATCTCGACGACAAAGGTTTCAACAAAAACTTTATATACCCCCAGGGCATAACTTACAACTTTAACCCTGAGGGCTCTGGGGGGAGTGTCATCCTCAAAAACCTAATTTTCAAAACTATTAGCTACGTTGAACAAAATGACTATCTCAAAACTTTGATTGCATGTGTTTGGGGAAATGGTGGGCGTAAGAGGGGATTAGTATTTCTCCATTCACTTTCGACTATTATAAAAGGCACTAACGCTATCAATTTCCAATAGAATGAGCCCCTTTTGAAGTTTCTACGATAACACTATCTATAAAAACCTTATATACTCCCAGGGCATAACTTAAAATCTGTACCCTGGGGGCTCTTGGGGTTTGTTATCCTCAAATACATAATTCCCAGAAATTTCAACTACGTTGAACAAAATGACTATGTCAAAACTTTGATTCCATATGTTTGGAGGAATTGTGGGCGTGAGAGGGGGTTAGTTGCTCTCAATTCACTTTTGACTATTAAAAAGGACACTAGCCCTTTCAATTTTCATTCAAAATAGCCCTTTTTGAAGTTTCCACGACAAAAATTTCTATAAAAACCTTGTATATCCCCAGGGCATAGCTTACAACCCTTGCCCTGAGGGTTGTGGGGGGAGGGTTGCCGTCCTCAAACACCTGATTCCCAGAAATTTCAGCTACGTTGAACAAAATGAACATTTCAAAATTTTGATTAAATGTGTCTGGGGAAATGGTGGGCGTGAGAGGGGGTTAGTTGCCCTTCAATCATTTTTGAAAATTTAAAAGGTATTAGCCGTTTCAATTTCCAATCGAATGAGCCATTTTTGAAGTTTCTACAACAGTGCTTTCTATAAAAACCTTATATGCCCCCAGGGCACATCTTACAGCCCTTACCCTGACGGCTATGAGGGGATTGTAATCCTCAAAGATCCAATTTCCAAAACTTTTAACTATGTTGACAAAAATGGTTATCTCAAAATTTTGATCGGATGTGCTTGGGGAAATGTTGGGCGTGAAGGGGGGGGGGGGGTAGTTGCCGTCCAATCACTTTTGACTATTTAAAAGAGCACTAGCCCTTTGAATTCCCAATCAAATGAGCCCTGTGTCAATTTCTACGACAAAGATTTCAATAAAAACTTTATATACCCTCAGGGCATAGCTTAAAACCTTAGCCCTGAGGAATCTGGGGGGAGTGAAATCCTCAAAAACCTGATTTTCAGAACTTTCAACTACGTTGAACAAAATGACTATCTAAAAACTTTGATTGCATGTGTTACTTAGGGGAATGGTGGGCCTGAGAGGGGATTAGTTGCTCTCCATTCACTTTCGACTATTAAAAAAGGCACTAACCCTATCAATTTCCAATCGAATGAGCCCCCAGGGCATAACTTAAAACTTGTGCCCTGGGGGCTCTCGGGGATTTGTCATCCTCAAATACATAATTTCCAGAAGTTTCAACTACGTTGAACAAAATGGCTATCTCAAAACTTTGATTGCATATGTTAGGGAAAATTGTGGGCGTGAAAGAGGCTTAGTTGCTCTTCATTCACTTTCGACTATTAAAAAGAGCACTAGCCCTTTCAATTTCCAATCAAATTAGCCCTTTTTGAAGTTTGTACGACAAATATTTCTATAAAAAACTTATATGCCCCCAGGGCATAACTTACAACCCTTGCCCTGAGGATTGTGGGGAGGGTTGTCATCCTCAAAGACCAAATTTCCAGAACTTTCAACTACGTTGAACAAAATGAATATTTTAAAATTTTCATTGAATATGTTTGGGGAAATGGTGGGCGTGAGAGGGGGGTTAGTTGTTCTTCCATAACTTTCGAGTATTAACAAGGGTTCTAGCCCTTTCAATTTCCAATCGAATGAACCCTTTTTGCAGTTTCTACGACAACTCTTTCTTTAATAACCTTATATACCCCCAGGGCATAGCTTACAACCCTTGCCCTGGGGGCTGTGGGGGAATGTCATCCTCAAAGATATAATTTCCAGAACTTTCAACTACGTTAAAAAAATAGCCTATCTAAAAATTTTGATTGTATGTGTTTGGGGAAATGGTGGGCGTGAGAGGGGGGCTTGTTAACCTTCAATTACTTTCGACTATTAAAAAGGGCACTAGCCATTTCAATTTCCAATTGAATAAGCCCTTTTTGAAGTTTATACGACAACACTTTTTTATAAAAACCTTATATGCCCCCAGTGCATAACTTTCAACCCTTGCCCTGAGGACTCTGGGGGGGGGGGGGAGAGGGGAGGGAAGGGCGCTGGGCTGCCACCCTTAAAGACATAATTTCCAAAACTTTCAACTATGTTGAACAAAATGGCAATCTAAAGTCTTTGATCGGATGTGTTGTGGGAAAAGGTGGGCGTGAGAGGGGGGTTAGTTGCCCTCAAATCACGTTCGACTATTAAAAAGGGCACTAGTCCTTTGAATTTCCAATTGAATGAACCCTTTTTCAAGTTTTTACGACAAAGCTTTCAATAAAAACCTTTTATACCCCCCCCCCCCCCAGGGCCTAACTTTTAACCCTTGCCCTGAAGACTATGGGGGAAGGGTCATGCTCAAAGATATATTTTCCAGAACTTTCCACTGCGTTGAACAAAATGGATATCTAAAAATTTTTATTGGATGTGTTTGGATAAATGGTGAGTGTGGAAGGGGTGTTAGTTGCCCTCCAATCATTTTCGACTATTAAAAAGGCACTATCTATTTCAATTTCCGATCGATAGAGCCTCTTCCGAAGTTTCTACGACAACGTTTTCTTTAAAAAACCTGATATGCTCCCAAGGCATAACTTACAACCCTTGCCCTGAGGGCTGTGGGGGGATGTCAGCCTCAAAGACATAATTTCTAGAATTTTCAACTATGTTGAAAAAAATAGTTATCTAAAAATTTTGATTGTAAGTGTTCGGGAAAATGGTGGGCGTGAGAGGGGGGTTAGTTACCCTCCAATTACTTTCAACTATTAAAAAGGGCACTAGCCCTTTCAATTTTCAATCGAATGAGCCCTTTTTGAAATTTCTACGACAACGCTTTCTATAAAAACCTTATGTGAACCCAAGGCATAGCTTACAACCCTTGTCCTGAGGGTTGATTGGGGGGGGGGGGGGTCATCCTTAAAGCCCTAATTTCCAAAACTTTTAACTACGTTGAAGAAATGGCTATCTAAAAATTTTGTATGTGTTTGGGGAAAAGGTGGGCGTGAGAGGGTGGTTAGTTGCCCTCAAATCACTTTCGACTATTAAAAAGGGAACTAGTCCTTTGAATTTCCAATGGAATAAGCTCTTTTTCAAGTTTCTACGACAAAGCTTTCAATGAAAACCTTATATACCCCCCAGGGCATAACTTTTAAACCTTGCCCTGAAGGCAGTGGGGGGAGGGCAGGCTGTCCTGCCCAAAGATATAATTTCCAGAACTTTCAACTGCGTTGAACAAAATGGCTATCTCAAAATGTTGATTGGATGTGTTTGGATAAATGGTGGGCGTGGAAGGGGTGCTATTCCCTCCAATCCCTTTCAACTATTAAAAAGGGCATTAGCCATTTCAATTTCCAATAAATTGAAACGTTTTTGACGTTTTTACGACAACGCTTTCAAAAAGAAACCTTATATGCCCCAAGGACATAACTTATAACCCTTGGCCTGAGGGCTCTGGGGGGAAGAGAGGCTGATGTCATCCTCAAAGACCTAATTTTCAGAACTTTCAACTACGTTGAACAAAATGGCTATCTCAAAATTTTGATTGGATGTGTTTGGGGAAAAGGTGGGCATAAGAGGGGGGTTAGTTGTTCTCCAATCACTTTCAACTATTATAAAGGCACTAACCCTTTGAATTTCCAATCGAATGAACTATTTTTGAAGTTTCTGCAACAAACCTTTCTATAAAGACCTTATATGCCCCCAGGGCATAACTTATAACCCTTTCCCCTGAGGAGTGTGGGGGAGGGTCCTCCTCAAAAACATAATTTCTATCTGGAAATCTATCTGTAAGGGGTGTTAGTTGCCTTCCAATCACTTTTGACTATTAAAAAGGGCACTAGCCATTCCAATTTCTAATCGAATGAGCCCCTTTCGAAGTTTCTACGGCAACCCCTTCGATACTTAGTGCCCTAGTCTAGAAAAAAACAACAACAAAAAATAGTACATTCTGCTAACATCGTTCTTTATTTAGGCAGCACTATTGCGCTGCCTATGATATTTTGTATTTTTAGAGCTATTCTATATTTGAATAGAACTTTTTTGCATTTTTTAAGAACTATTTTGTATTTTATAACTATATTGAATGTCTTGGGTACTATTTGTGTTTTATAGAGATTATCTTTCTTTGTAAGAACAATTTTGTAGGAATTACTTTGTGTTCTTTTTAAAGTATATTCGATTTTGTTGGTAATATTTTTTAATTTGTAAGAACTACTTTGTATTTGTATGAACTATATTTTAGTTCATGTAAACTATTTTATATGAACTATTTTAGACTTTGTGAGAAATTTTTATATTTCTTAAGAATTAAATTGAATTTTGTTGCAGCTGTGTTGTGTTTTGTAAGAACTATTCTGTTTTATAAGAACTGTTTCGCATTTTGTAAGAAATATTTTATATTTTCAAAGAATAATTTTGCATTTTTTGTAACTGTCTTTTGTTTTCTAAGAAATGTTTATGTTCATTAAGAGCATTATTTGCCTTTTTTATGAGATATTTTGTAATTGTAAGAACTATCATGTAGTTTATAACAGCCTATTTTTGTTTTGTAAGAACTATTTTGGATGTTGTTAGATCTCTTACATATTCTGTAAGAGCTAGATCTTTTTTTGTAAGTACAATTTGTATTTCTAAAAATCATATTGTATTTTTGTAACTATTTTGTGTTTATTTAAGAGCTATTTTATTTTCATATAGAGCATTATTTGGATTTTGTAGGCGGTATTTGGTATTTTGTAAGAGCTAGATCTACTTTTGCAAGTACTATTTGTATTTTATATGAATTTTTGTTTGTTTTGTAAAAACGGTTTTTTTATTTTGTATCAACTATTTTGTATTTTTCTATTTACTTTGTGTTTATTACGTTTATTTTAAACTTGTGCAGAAGAGAGCTCGAGCGAGCAGGAACAGCCGTATAGGTACCAGCCGACCATCAGGCCTTAAACTGCAGGAAACAGGCATCTTGAGTACTTGCACTTTCCACAAACCAATCAAATTATGTATTATGTCCCAAATTGTATATGAATATTGCATTGTGTATTTTGTGCAATATATTCTGAATGTGAAAAAGTAAGCTTGGTAGCAAAAAGAAGCCTGTTTAAGAATCCATTTTCATTTTCTTAAAAAGAAGATGTAGCCTTCGTGGATGTATTTTTATAAGACTTATTTTGTATTTTGTATGAATTCTTTTGCAAAAACATAGTTGTGATTTTTAAGAAGTATTTTGTATTTTTTAAAAGCCTTTCCTGATTCTTAAAAATTATTTTGTATTTTGTAAGAACACAACCATGCATTCCCATGAACCATCAATGGAAATCAAGTAATCAGTATTATAGGTATGACAGAATTGCCTGTATACCGTTCAAGGTAAATTAACTACCACGTTTAAGATACAAATATCAATAAGACTTGCTGCTAGCTGTGATAACTCTTACAACTTCTAAATGGAGTTTTGATGTATGCTTAGTGGATGATACCATGAGCGCCCACAAGCGGAATTTCAGGGGGGGGGCTTACCTGGTTTCATCGTAACTTAAAATACTGTATAATAGAAATCTCGAAACAAAAATATAAAATATAAGGCAGCATCATTCAGCCAGGGGGGAATGGAGCCCTCCTCTGCCCCCCCCCCCATATGGGTGCCCATGCATGATACCCGGCGCTTTTTTAGTGAACAGGACTTTTCATACATATTCAAAAATCTTACTGCTATAACGTTCAAAATATTTTGGTCTATATTACAGATCCGCCATTTAAAATATCTAAAAAAGTTCGAACACTGGAATGTCTTATTAAAATTACACTGACTGTAACATGTTTTATTTAAATTATTTAGAAATAAACGTGCCCCTTAAAGTTACTTTATATGGGAAAACTTGGGCTCTGGAAAACTTAGCAGAAGATACTTCATACTTTTTCAAAATGTATATGTATTAAATTTGAGTAAATATAATTGATAAAAATCAAAGAGAGGATTAGTGGCTATAGTAGACAACTAGTAAGCTGGCTACTAGTTTTTCACTTGCTTGCACTATTTGCAAGTAATATTTGACTGAGTAATATTTGACTTAAGGAGTAATAGAAATTGCCGAAACCTCTCCCGCTTATATGCCACCAGGGCATAGCTTACAAACCTTGCCCTAAGGGCTGTGGGGGGACTATTCTCCTCAAAAGTATAATTTCTATCTGGATTTCAACTGCGTTGAACAAAATGGCTATCTCAAAATTTTGATTGGATGTGTTTGGGGAAATAGTGGGCGTGGAAGGGGTGTTGGTTGCCTTCCAATCACTTTCGACTTTTAAAAAGGGCACTAGCCATTCCAATTTCCAATCGAATGAGCCCTTTTCGAAGTTTCTACGACAAATCCTTCAATACGTCAATAAAGTGCCATGGTCTGAAAAAAAAAAATACATTGTGCCAACATCAATCTTTACTTAGGCAGCGATATTGTGCTACTTATGATTCACTCTCTCTCCTTAGCAAATTAGCATTTTCTTCACGGATTGAGTGACACAGGAATTGTAGGCGGTCACAGATTTGGGTAGTGTTCAATTTTCCACCAGGCATTTTTTTATTTTCCCTAAAGCATCTTTAAGGGTGGCTAATAAATTGGCAATATTGTCCATTTCCTGTAATCCAATCGATTCTTCATCGGGAGACAATTCACTTTCGGGGCAACTCATGACGTCAAACAATCACACTGTTTCACGCTGTTTCCTGTCTTAGCTTTGAATCTAGTCCATGGTTGCCACACTTAGTAAAATTATTACTAAATTTAGTGAAAACAGACCTGATTTAGTAAATCTAGTAAATCGAGGTCAAATTTAGAAAATTTTAGAAATTTTTTTTTAAATTTAGTAAGTTTTTCAATAAATTTACCAGAAAAGGAAGTATTCGGGTCAAAAAATGCTAGAATCATTTGAAGTTTTGTCTTGACGGCAGTTTCTTGCTTGTTGGGCATCAAAAACTACCTATAACAGTAAAATTCTGTCTACTCAGACAGTAAATTACTGAGTATTATACGGAGCTGCACAAAGAAACGGAAGGATCGATGCATTCAAAATGCTTGAGTGCTTCATATGTGCAAGGACAGTATCCCGTAAGGAGATGGCAAAAAAAGCCGTCAAGTACAGACAAGGCTTTTAAGGTGGGGTATCGCTCGCAATCTATTTCCGGTAGAATCTGTTCTCCCAGTTTGATACTGTAGAAGTGCCGAGACAACTGTTGGCCTTTTGAATTCACTTCTTGCATGCACAAACGGACAACTGCCGTCCGACTCGTTAAAGTCTGCGAGAAGTAATTTGAACCAACAGGACAGTAGTTTACCGACCTGTGAAAACTCACAGAAAATTTTTGTTTCTCTTTCTCCGACTATTGTGACCCACCCCCATGAAACGAAAACAGTCTAGTAACAGACTTACATAAGAGTCATGAAAAAGAGACCCTTCAGGGTGGATATTACTTACGTACTGCGCAAGCCCACTCCTACCCTCAGCCAATCAGAAGTAGCTCCACGCTTTTTAGGGAAAAGACATATTCCGCTTCCCGTAACTCCTACGAATCGATGTTGTCAGCCCATGCAGTGATATCTGTAGTTTTAATAATAACAATAAAAAAAATCAAGTGACAAGCGACAGCAGTAGGTTTATTTGAAGGAAAACGAAAGAAAAGAGGAAAAGACAGGGAAAAGAGGAAAAGAGAAAAAAAGAAAAAAGATTGTGAGAATTCTATCGATTATCCTCCAATAGTAAAAATCGATGCTTGATGGTGCGCGTGCAAATTTTTTTCGGAGTATTTAGTAAAAACAGATGCGATTTCGCAAATTTTTCCTCTCAGATTTAGTAAATTCTTCCAGGTCAGGGTGGTAACACTGTTTTCGTAAATAGACAGCACTATTGCGCTGCCTAAGTAAAGAGTGATGTTGACACAATGTATTATTTAATTATTCATTTTTTTTGTTTTTGTTTTTTCTTAGACCAGAGCACTTCGTATAGAAGGAATTAAAGCTTCATATAAAAGCATCTCAGCTTTATATACAGATATTCAATGATTTCTGGAAAAATCCAGAAAAATTCTGGATTTCAATGATTTCTTGTTTTTAATGATTCCATGTCTGTCCTATTTGCAGATGTAGAGGGTGTATTCATATCCACTTTGAAAGTTTTAAAACAAGAAAATAAATATATTGAACTGATAGGTTTTAGCAAGTGACAGACCCTTACCTATCAGGGGAACAAATCTGACTTGAGCAAATTTGGTGAAACAGGAAGTATAGTACATTTCCGTAATATTGGTATTTTCGTAAATAGGCAGCGCCATAGCGTTGCCTAAGTAAAGGGTGATGTTGGTACAATGAATTATTTATTTATTCATTTTTTTATTTTTTTCTTAGACCAGGGCAGTTCGTATAGAAGGAATTGAAGCTTCCTATAGAAGCTTCTCAGCTTTGTACACCGATATTCAAAGATTCCTGGAAAAATCCAGAAAAATTCTGGATTTCAATGATTTCTTGTTGTTAGTGATTCCAGGTATGTCCTATTTGGAAATGTAGAGGGTGTATTCATATCCAGTTTGAAAGTTTTAAAACAAAAAAAATATATATATTGAACTGATAGGTTTTAGCAAGTGAAACACTCTTACCTATCACGGAAAAAAATCTGACTTGAGCAAATTTGGCGAAACAGGAAGTATAGTACATTTCCGTAATATTGGTATTTTCGTAAATAAACAGTGCAATAGCGCTGCCTAAGTAAAGAGCGATGTTGGCACAATGTATTACTAATTTTTTTATTTTTTTTTCAATTTTTTTTTACTTAGACCAGGGCACTCCGTATGGAAAGAATTGTCGTAAAAAAACCTCGAAAAGGGATCCGTCGATTTGATTGAGAGGGCTATATGATAGTCAAAAGTGATTGGAGGGCAATTAACCCCCCTCCCAGGCCCATCATTTCCCCATACACATCCGATCAAAATTTTGATATAACCACTTTGTTCAACGTGATTGAAATATCTAGAAATTATGTCTTTGAGGATGACAACCCCCTCCCCAGGTCCTCAGGGCAAGGATTGTAAGTTATGCCCTGGGGGCAAATAAGGTTTTTTATAGAAAGCGCTGTCGGAGAACCCTAAAAAAGGGCTCATCTGATTGGAAATTGAGAAAGTTAGTGCCCTTTTTAATAGTCAAAAGTGATTGGAGGGAAAATGCCCCCCTCCCCCCGCCCATCATTTTCCAAAACACTTCAGATCAAAATTCTGATACAGCCATTTTGTTCAACGAAGTTGAAAGGTTTGGAAATTATATTTTTGGAGATGAATATCCCCCCCCCACAGCCCTCAGGGCAAGGGTTGCAAGTTGTACCCTGGAAGTATATATTTTTTTTTTATAGAAAGCGTTGTCGTAGAAACTTCAAAAAGGGCAGATTCAGTTAAAAATTGAAAGGATTAGTGCCTTTTTTAATAGTCGAAAGTGATAGGAGAGCAAAAGCCCGCCCCCCATCCATCATTTTCCCAGACAATTCCGATCCAAATTTTGAAATAGCAATTTTCTTCAGCGTAGTTGAAAGGTCCATAAATTATGTCTCTAAGGATGACAACCCCACAGCCCTCAGGGAAAGGGTTATAAGTTATGCCCTAGGGGCATTTAAGGTTCTTATAGAAAGCGTGGTCACATAAAATTCGGAGGGGTCATTGGATTGGTAATCAGAAGCTCTAGTGCCCTTAATACAAGTTACAAGTGCCCTTTTTACGCAGTTTAAAGTTCTGGAAATTCTACCTTTGATTAGAACACTCCCCTGATAGTCTTCAGGGCAAGGGTTATAAGTTATTCCCTGGGGGTATGTTAGTTTTTATTTAAATCTTTTTCGCAGAAACTTGAAAAAGGGCTCATTCGATTGGAAATTGAAAGGACTAGTGCCCTTTTAATAGTCGAAAGTGATTGAAGGACAATTAAAACCCCTGTGACACCCATCATTAGTAGAAGGGGGTACCAGCGCAACGATTACAATACCCCTTCGAATCCCGATCCGGACACTTTTTTTAAAACTCCCACGATCACCACGTGGCTTATGGTCCTAATATGGGCATAGAGTCCCTAGGGGAAATGGATTTCTGAGAAATTGATTGCGTAATCAAAGTGTGTCAATGACCTAAAGTTCCAAAGGTGTTGATATTGTTGTTGTTGTAAGTGCACGCTCTCAGCGAATGTTATGAGTTTCCAGAAATAGAAAACAGCATTTGTTGTTGTTTTGGACATGTACATGCTCGAGGCGAATGTCATGGTGTCTAGAAATAGCATTTGTTGTTGTTGCTCTAGCCAAATGTTATGAGTGTCCCAGAAAAAGTTAGATCACGTGTTTCCCTTCTCAGCCAATCAGCAAGTCAGATACATCCCCTTTCTCAGCGAATCAGACACCTGCTTACATATGATTTTCCCCATTACATAACAATTTACCCTTGAAATTTCGTATATAATGGACATGCAATGTGATTCAATTATCAGAAACTATTGTGACACAGTGCAAACAACTAGAATGGATAATATTGATGAATTAGAAGCCTTGGCAACTACAATTTACCATGTAAGTTCCGTTTTAGTACATTTTCAAATAAAATTATTTTCCGTGGACATCCTCCAGTATATTCAGCTAAAACGTAAATGTATTCCTTTACCCCCAAACCCCCCCCAAACCATACAAACATCATTATACTCAATGGAAAACGTAAAATATATTCTTTTTACCCTAACCCCCCCCACCATTGTTTTACAATAAAAGTCTAGCAAAAAGAAATAATTATCCGTTGGTTTGGTTTCTTCCTTCTATATTTACAGCTAAATCGATCACTGACTTCTGTCAATTTTTAATGAAAATGCCGCTCTGTTTTGACACAAGACTCCCAGGTGAGGCCTATAATTAGCTCTGACCCTTTTTAAAGCACTTCCTGCTCATTAGCAGTTTAGTTTCCAAAGATTTCACAGATTCAAAAGGATGCGACTAAAAACATGTTTTTATTTATTGGATAACTGAAAAAGAACCATAGCTCAGATCAATGCTTCGATGTTTGACTAAATATTTACATTTTCAACGTTTAGTATTAGGGGGGATTTTCTTCAAACAAACTAGGCCGGCTTTTGAACGGCTCAGTGTGCCGTAATTCTCAGACTCAAAAGGAAGCGTTATCTGTCGGTGGGGGGAAGTTAGATAGGTCAAGATCTTGACTCAAGTTTTTGGGCGTGGGTTGCGTTTGTGCTGGGTCTTTTTTGTCTGGAGGTGGGGAACATAACCGATGTTGAAATTATATCTGGAAAGATAAAAAATACCATTCATGCTTTATATTTTTCAAACAATGCATGCTCAATGCAGATTAAAACCAGAAAAGAACAGAAACACCTAAAAATAAGAAATTAGGCCGAATTATATAGACCGAATATTGAACGGCTCAGTTAGCCGTAATTCTTCTTTCTCAGATTCAAAAGGATGCGACTAGTATATTTCACGAAATTTTTTTACGTTGTGCTTTCTTTGTGATAAATGCTTTTCTAAACAAAATTATGTTTAATAACTTTCTTTCTTTTAAAAAAAGGTGCAAATTATTTTGAAACTAATTTTTTCTCTTCTTTTTAAGGCAAATTGTGAAGAATGCTTGTCGCCGCTACCCGCTAAGAAAGCAAGAGAGGGTGAGGCAAGACCATCCATTATTAAGTATGCTAGCCCGACCCCAAAACAAGTGTTGACTGCCCAAGTGCAACCATATGTGCAGGCAACAATGCAACCAGGTCAAAAACTAAAGAGTAAGTGGACAGCTGCTTTCTATGGACTACCTGCCCCGTCTACACAAGGCCCGCCACCGATGGCACAACATACTTCGCCTGAGCCTTCGGGCATTCAAATACAGCCGGACTTTGCAAATGTGAGTATTTTTTCTTCAAACTATCTTATAGAAATATATAAAAACAAAACTTATGTTTTAAACCTAATATAAACTTATCTCAGCGGGATATTAAAATATTAACCCCTCGCCCCCAACCCCTCGCCCCCAACCATTGTTTTCTCTGCCCCCCCCCCCTCAGAGATATCTAAATATAATGTATTTTTTTTTGCTTGCTAGTCAAAAGAAACCGCTCCTCTTTTTCTAATCTTTGCTATTTTCTATGCATTCCCCCATATCTCTTCGCCACTATCACATAAGCGAATATTTTTAGGTAATTTCTAGTCAATTAATGCTCACCATTTGAAACTCTGTGAATGCTATTTTTTTCACAAATGAATATTCACTAGTTTTAAGAGAAGGAACTGAGAGAGAATATCTCATTTATCTATCTGTCACATATGGATCCCGTAATTTGCGCAAGGATATTTTTAAAATAGCTTTCAATCTTACAAACCCTTGCCGTCGAGATTTTAGCGAGGGGAAACATTCTAAAAATGTCTGAGTTAACGGTTTCCCAAACTTAATTGTCAGTTTTCCTCGTCTGAAGTTCAGTCTTGGACTGCAGAACATACGCGCGGCTTACAATAATTGTGAGCTAATGAGGAGTTCACCGAACCTGTAGAACGGAATTAGAGAGAAATAGTGACTTATGTAGTCTAAGCGAATATTTGAACTTTTGGCGGACATTATGTAAACGGCTGGGAGCCACGGTGGGGACCGGGAAGCACCGCTGGGCCCGAGAAGCGCTGTGGGAAACGTCGCGGGAAGCACCGCAATGGTCTCTAATAATAAAAAAAACAGCATGGCTGATTTGAACACTTTGAAAATAAGCTATTTTTTTAACAAATTCAAATTACAACTTCTATGTAAAGCGACGTTTTAGTTTGTAAATATCACATATTAAGTTGGAAATTGACTGCTTTCAGAATATCGATAGTTGTGGGGGGGCAGGATTTTTGTTGGGGGAGGGGGGGAGCAAAGTTAAGAGTTAAAAAATATAAAAGATAATTGTTTTTTACCTTAATTGCTTTTTCGTCATTTAGTGATTTTAGCTATAACATTTGAATAAAAGATACTAAGATATGCCTTTCGCTTGAATAAAACACATGATTTTCTCAATGAGAGGGTAGACTTAGGGTGGGTTAATTTTCCTAAATTTAGGGGGAGAGAATATGGGTTTTTTGCTTTACTAAAATGAGATAAATACTTTTCTAAACAAAACTGTAGTTAATAACTTTCCTTCTTTTAAATAAAGGGGTAAATTATTTTGATTTGATTTTCTTCTCTTCTTTAAGGCAAATTATGAAGAATGTATGGCCCCTCCACCTAAGAAAGCAAGAGAGGATAAGGCTACTCCTCTAAGACCATCAATTATCAAATACACTGGCCCAGCCACCCCCCATATCGGCTATTAAAGACCGACGCTGCCTGCACAAGCCGCAGCCCAATCTATACAAGAATGTAACATCGCCGACCCGTCCACCTTCAATCGTGCCTTTCCTGAGCCTTCAAGAGCTGCCCTACCTACACAAGGTCAGGAAGTTACCCTCCAGCATGCACTACCTGGTCCTTCGGGCACCCAAGCCCAGACGGATTATGCAAATGTAAGCATTTTTTCCTGCCTATCTATGTCTTCCAATGTTTTTTCTTTTTCAATCCCCATAGCCACTTATCGCCGCGAGATATTAACCCCTCACCCCCCACCCAGTAGGGTCTCTGCTCCTCCCTCCCTCGGCTCGATCTAAATATACTGTAATTTTTTTTGCAAATAAAAAACTCTTGTCTAATAAGTGATCTCTCTTAGCTATTTCATAAGCGAATATTTTTTTGTAATTTCTATTAATAATCACTGCCTTTGAAACTAAAAATGCTGTTTTTTCTAATCTTTACTATTTTCTCTGTTGCTATCACATATATTTGTGGGTACCTTGGAAACTGAATGCTCTTTTTCACGTAATTTTGAGAGAGAGAGTATCCCATCTGTCACATATTGACGTTCTAATTTACACTTAATACTTCTATCGTGCCAAAGATTTTAGCGAGGGGAAACCGAGTTAACGGCTCTCAACATTTTGAAATTCAAACTTATTCATCTAACCTCCATAATTAAATTCATGTGTTTACTAAATCTGTAGGGACTTAGAAATATTTCAACTTTTGAATGGCATTATGTAAAGGGGGCTGGGAAGAGCTGTGGGAGGTGCTGCATGAAGCGCGACAGGCCCGAAAAGTATCGTGGAGAGGGGAAGTGCAGTAGGATGCGCTGTGGATTACAGACGCATCGCATGATGCACTGTGGGGCAGAGACGTGTCGCAGATGCTCTTTTATGTCATATTTCAGATTATCTTACGTTGGAACTTTCAGTTAAATTAACCAAATGTTATTATGCAATAATTCAAATTTTAAAAACAGTAGGGGTGATTTGAACACTTTGAAAATAAGCTATTTTTTCATTTATAGATTGGACGACCATTGGTCCCATATTCGCCGTCCAGTGAAGAAGGGGAGGAACCACCAACGGAGTTTCACGACAATGAAACATGGGACGATATCATTGAAGTACCTTTCGATATTGATGAGTTTTAGCTGATTATATTAATGTAGAAGCTAGCACGGCTGAGCTGGTAGACTTGAGCCCAAATACAATACAGCCTTTAAAGGATTTTACAGGTAACCCGCCTCCTCCCACCTCCGATACCCCACCGTGTTCACTTCAAAAACCATAAGGGTAGCATTCACCAGATTCTGTTGAACAGGTTGTGGGTGGGTAATATCGACAAGCGGGGGAGGGGGGTACAACTTCCCCAGATTTTCAATTGTCCAACAGAATTTTAAATGCAATAGTTGTTTACGCTTCAACGATTGGAGACCCTTTTAATACATTTATGGGAGGGAAATTTGTTTTTGACCCTATAGAAATTGTGCATGCCTATGTAGATAAAATTCGTGCACTTCTGGAGAACCAAATTCAATTATGGGGGAGGGAATCAATTAAGGTTTCTATTGTTTTAAAAGTGTTCTATTTGAATGAGGGGAAAAGCGAGGTTTATTATCATTTTATACATTCCGAGATGCGTTTGGTTTATTCGAATTTGGAAAATTTTGAGGGTGCTTTCATGGATTGGGTAGATCAAATTATAACGCATCTTGAGAACTTTAACGAAAACGGTAGTGGTTCTCTAGTTCTTTTTGTTGAAAATTTAAGTGTTAATATTTGTAAATTTAAGAAAGATTTTATTTTAAGAGGGGGGCAGGTGGGGAAAGGGCTGTAGTTTTAAATTATAATCCAGATCTAGTAGGTTGTCAAGGTGTCCAGCGGATCCGTTTTGAAACAGGTCAAATGTGTTTCAAGTATGTTTTCCTCATATCAGTCTTTCAGCCTCTAGCAGATGACCCTACCAAGACGAATTTGGATCACTGGGCTGTACATGGGAAGGACGGGTCCGATTTCCCAATTGTAGATTTTTCTTGTTTAAAGGGGAAATACCCAGTAACGCTTCGATCCATTGATATTTTTGAAAGGGCTAATGCCCACTTAAATATCGGCATTGCTGTGGTACAGTATGAAACAGAATTTGAAGATGGGGCTCGTTTAAAAAAGAAGGGGGTGGTCTTCCCTGTAAGGGGCCCGTCAGTTGATTTTGTCAGACACTGGGTTTGGTTGCTTTACACGCCACCTAGTCAACCAAACACAATCGGTCATTTTAACCCTAACACTGACATTAGTAGAGTTCTGGGGGGTGGTAGGGATCTAGGGGTACGTTTCTACTGTCCAACATGCTTGTCACAAGTCCGTAGTGATATAAAACTACGGGATCATATGAAGCATTGTAGCCGGCACGGCTACCAGACAATGGAAACGGTTTCAGGGGATAGGGCCATTCTACGATTCAAAAATTTCCAGAACACACTTCTCCAGTGCAACAAAATATCTTTGGACTGTGAAGCTAAGCTTGTGGAGGTGAACGACC
>NC_142795.1:7035119-7162562 GCF_049724085.1 Artemia sp. Qi Xiang Cuo | reverse complement strand
AGATAAGATTTATTGCAAAAAGCCTGTGGGCCATAGCAACACATAATACAATCTATAAACGAACACTCAGGAACAAAATACAATTTTAGATAGTAAAAATCAAAAAAGGAAAAAAGAAAAAGAACAACAAAACGACAAAAAAGAAACACACCAAGGTTCGACTTTTAACCAACAAACACCATATAATAAAATTCAAATCATAAAAATAGCATCAGGCTATCCCCTCAAACATGATTCCCTATATTTAGTCCCTAAACGAAGAAACTTACACAACTGTTTAATAGCACATGCGTTCCTCTCAGCCATCCGCTCTATTAACCAGCATTCGCTCCCAAACACTCGTCCGAAACAATCAATCCGCAACTCAGACAGCTCTTCACACTCGGATACAAAATAAAATAAGTGATCATTCGCCAATCCATACTTTGGGCACAAATAAAGGCCAGCCGCCAACCTAAACTCTCCCAAAAATTTCCTTTTCCCACCTAAATCCAAACTATCCCCTCTTACCAACAACAAATTCTTCAAATTCTCTTTATTCAACCCAAATTTAAGATAAACCTCCTCCCCCCAACCGTCTTTGGCTTGGGAGTAAAACCTCAAAGACATAGATTGGTCCTTATGAGCTTGCCACTCTTGGATTTCTTGGTCCTTTAGGGTTTGCTGGACTTCCTTCCATGCTGACACGGTTTCATCCATAAAGCCTTTTCCTTAAGTCCACATCTTCGAAAGTCCACAAAGGTCCAGTATTTTCTTAACCTGGTTTGACCAAGAATCATGTCTACTATCCTTTAAGGTCTCCAAATAAGCTGCCTTAAGAAGCCAAAATCTTGGTAGCCTAATTTTTTTCTCCCAGAATTTTACCATTCTAACCAATCTAACACTTCTTAAAGAAAAAAGCCCCAAATCTCCTTTCAGTACCACTGAACTAAATGAATCCTTCAAGCCTAGAATTTTCTTAAAATATGTTAGCTGAACTACTTCTAGCTTAGCTCCTTTAGCAAAACCCCAAACCTCAGAGCCCCAATGTAGACTAGAAGCTACCTTTGTCTGGAAAACTCTTTTCTGGATCCTCATGTCAGCTAGCTGATTTAAATTATTTCTCAATTATATAACATATTTATTAGCCTATTACCCCTTAAATTACAATCTTCTACATGCCTAGACATCCCCCTTAAAGCACTAAACTTAACACCCAAATAAACAAATTCATCATTTACCTCTAAAACCTTTCCTCCAAAATTAGAAGAACCTCTCAATCAACATCTCCTTTACTCCTAACTACTAATACTACTGATTTCTTAGCGTTCAACTCTAACTCCTTCTTTTCTAAATAATTTTTTATTATATTTAATTGCTTCTGAAGGTTCTCTCTGCTATCCGCCACTAGATGCTATATTATCCGCGAATAACATGCATGATAGACTAAATCAATCCAAAGATACATAAGGGGCTCCATTATTTTTCATAAGCCTATCTAAATCATTAACAAACAAGGAGAAGAGCTTAGGAGATAATGTACATCCTTGTTTCACACCCAGATGAGACTTGACCAGCCTAGAAAAATTTCCCATAACCTTCACAGAAAATTTCACCCTCCGATACATATCTGCTATTATTGCTACAAAACAAGACGGCAAGCCTATTTCTAACAGACTTTCAATTAATAACCTCCTATTTACCGAATCAAAAGCAGTTTTCAGGTCTAAAAGGGCTAAGAACAGTCGACCAGTTTTTCCTCTAGCATATTTCTTTCTCAATGCATCCAAAGTAAAAACATGGTCAATAGTGCTGAATGTCGATCTGAATCCCGCTTGTACCTGGCTAAATATTTCCTCCTTATCTAACCAATCTCTTAGCCTAAATTCCAGAACCTTACAAAACAATTTACTTACCACATTCCCCATAAAGATAGACCTAAAGTTTTCATGTAACTTCCTATTACCTTTCTTAAAAAGAGGCACTGCTACAGAAATGTCCCTTGAGCGAGGCCAACAAGCTTTCTCTATTACAAACGAGAAAATTGCAGCCAACATGGGTATTTAAGTTGTCCTTCCTAACTTCAGAACCTTTGTAGATATACCATCTGTTCCTGGACACGAATTTCCATTCATCCTTTTCAACTGATCCCAAATTTCTTGTTGAGATACAGGCCTAGTTAAATCATAATTATTCTGCCTAAAAAGATATGTTGCCGTCCCTAGACCTGGCTCTCTAACCTCTGAACCATTCAACTCATTCGCCATAACATATTCTGACTCTCTATTCTCAAAATAATCTGGCCACGTCTCAACTGCTGGGACGTCACCTCTTATTCCCGTGCCCTGGATTGAACATTTTACAAACGACCAAAACTCTCTTGAATTATTCACACTATAAGCTCTCTTAATTTCCTCATTAATTTTCTTATGCCTCTCTATCTTTTTAACTCTTTTAACCCTATCATAATCTGACCTTAGTTTCCTATATTCAGCTAACCGGTGTAAATTTGTGTCCTTGTCCAAAGGGTCTATGGCTTTAAGTACCCTGAAAACCCTAATTACCTCTTCCTTTTTTTGCCTACATTCATCATCGAAAAAACCCTTATCTTTTCTGGTCGGATGTTTTTTATCCTGAGATAAAGGCTTGATTCTCTCATAAATTATATCTGTAAGTACCGAAACAACTTGGTGCAATTCAGCTGGTTCTGAAAAATTCAAAATCGAATGGCAATCATTCTGAAATTCCTCACTTTCTAGTTCCATTTTAACCAAATCTTCTTTCTCCTTGGCTATCCAAACTGGTTTACGGATCCTTTCCTTGCACGTAGAAAAACTACGCCCGGGGCGAAAGAGAAAAACTACATAAAATATAATCAATTAAACTCGGGCTAAACCCACTGTAACACGTAAAATTACCCACACCAAAATCTCCCCCAACCTTCCATTCATAGTTATTAACCCTTCCTTTTTACCAAAATTTATTAAATTCCTTCCCCATCTATTTAGTTTCCGAGACCTATTCCTACTTTTCCTACTAGGGAAAACATACTCACATTCATTCTCCAAACAAACATTCTGACCTGATTCATTTACAAGGGGCTCACCAACCTGCAACTCGTCCTCTTCACTAGTATATGCATTGAAACCCCCTAGAAAAACAAAATTACGGCGAAGTTAAATTCTTTTATACATCTGTGTTCCATTTACAATTAATTCCCATGTTTCTTTACGGCTGTAAGAACTATTCTTCAGAGGAAAATCAACAACACACACAACAAGGTGAATGTTTTTAACTGATAATAATAACCATAATAAATTTTCAGACTCACTTTTTAGCCTACGAAATAAATTAAATACACCCTTCCTTAGAAGCACGGATACTCCTCCATAGTATCTGCCATTTGCCGAGACTTTTCTTCGACACTCAAAAACATCAAAGTCTTCATACGACGAAAATTCATCTAGAGAATTCCACGTCTCGACAAGGCAGACAACATCCCAACTTTCACAACCGGCTGATGTACTTGACTCTGATAAATTTTCTAACTTTTCCCTACTATAACCTTGTAAATTCGAAACAACAAAACTTAAGCACGATTCACTCTGGCCCTGTATTCCCTATTCTGGCAATTTTGACTGCTTCCCAGGCACTACTATATCCCCCCAAGTAGGATGCTCCTGATAAAAAACTGGAGATTTCACTATCTGGCGAGGCGCAAATGATTCGTAATCCTGAATCGTCTCCGTTTCTCGAGCACTTTTTTTTGCGCCTTTATCCTGCTCCAAAGGGCTAATGTTCTTATTATTTCTTTTGCCCCGTCTCACACTCTGCTGAGATAAATCCACCGCAGGTTCTTGGCTAACGGGGGTATAATACTGCCCACAAATAAAAGCAGCCGGGTCCCCATCTTCTACACTAAATACCGAAGAAATGCTTCCTAAGCTCTACCAACTAGCAGCTGAATTTACCAGTCCTCGTTTGTCCCGTGAAATAATCTGATTAATCTGATTTGAACGAGCTTAAGATGTACCAGGTTCTTTAGAAATAGCATGAGGGCTAACCATCTCGATACTCGTACGTTTTTCTTTTTGAACTACATTCGCTATCCCTAGCGTGACTGATTTTGATCCTTCGTTACTTAGTGAACTTGCATTGACCATTACTTCATTTGCCGTGCGCATATTACGATTTAAATTGGAACTCTGATGATCATGGGTTCTTATTTCCTCTACTGCTATAACCTTCCGTTGTTCCCGATAAATTTCTTTCACTTTACCCAATTCACTATCGTATGCAAAAATCTTATCCCCCACGAAAAGTCTCACACCCCTCGGCTTTGGACGTAAATGGCCTTCCGTACGCGCGGCTTCCAAAATTGGTTTCAACTTTCTCCGTGCCAATAAATCTGAAGAAGTATAATCTGGGGCAACTGACAAATGAAACCTTTTGAAAAGTGCAGCCGAAGTAAATATTGATTTTTTCAATTCCGTAGACGCTAATTTAACTACGACTGGTTTGACTTTCTGGTTTGAAGGTAAACGAAAAACATCTTTAATATCTGTCTGCATAAACCTGGCACCTCTTACAATTTCATTTAAGCATCTAAGAATGTCCTCTTTTAGACTAGAACCCCTTATCTTTGGGTCAAAATTGTAGAGTATCACATTACACCTTTTTTGATCCGCCTCGATTCTATCCATTATCTTTTTATTCTTTGAAATTTCCATTTTAAGCTCACGAACTTCCATTTCTGTATTTTCCGATCTTTTTTCCACTTCACAAATTTTCTTATTTAGAGATTCCGAAATTGACGAAATTTCCATAGATAACTTTTCTACCTTTACGCACAAGGGATCCCGTTTTTTAAGCTCTATTGACATTTCATTTAATTTCTTTAAAATCTGTAGCTGGACTTCCGTTGATTCCGTCATCTTGATGGTAATTACTCGCTACTTAAAATAGAAAGGCGTACCTGTTTAACAGTCAATTATTTAATGCACGCTGACTCAAAGCGTGCAATTAGCTAAGCCACCGTTAATAATGCCACGGCTAACAGCAATTCCAAGTGAACTTCTCAGCAAAATCCAAAGATAATAAACTTCTCGACAAATTCTGCGGGATATATATTTCACAAGTAAAACTAATTGAATGTTGGATCATGTATTTCACAATTTCAGTCATATATATAATCCGCTTTTTAGATGTTCACTGAATGAGAACTAAAACTGAACTGAACTGATATGTTTTTTGCTATGATTGTTTATTTAATTTTTGTTCGTTTTGGTTTCATTTATTCTTTTATAGTAATTTCTCGTCGTTTTGAGTTTGAAATTTAAGAGGTATTTGTATCTCCTGAGCTTAAGTTTAAAATGGCCTTTACGTTTCTTTGAAAATCTTATTTTTCGGAAAGTTTTTTTTAATTAATAAATATAAATGACTGACTCGAGTTAAATATTGACATTAATTGCAAAGTTCAAGCTTACACAGACGATGTGTGTGTTGTCATAAGGGGTTCAAAGGTTTCAAATATGGAAAGAATGGCAACAAATGTTTTCGATAAATTCACTGATTGGGCTTCAAATAATAAACTCACCTTTGATATGAATAAAACCGAAGCTATATTATTCAACTCCAAACATAAATCCTCTACTTTTAAGCTATGTTTCGGTGGTAATATAATTAAAATTCAAGATAATGTCAAATACTTGGGGGTTATTTTAGATAGAAAATTACTTTGTTCTCCTCATATTATTTACAGAGTGAATTCGGCTAAACAATATTCCAGCCGCCTTAGAATAGCCAGATCAACTTGGGGTCTAAAATCGTTTACCCTAAGATTGCTGTATAAAAGTATTATTGAAAGTATTATTCTGTATGCTGCTCCTATATGGATCAGTGCAATCAGGAAAACACATATAAGGAAAGCTTTACTTTCAGCTCAAAGGCCTTCTTTGATTTGGATTTCCAAATCTTTCAGAACTGCCTCAAGTGAGGTCATATTCACCTTTACCGATGTACTTTCAATTGACTATCGAACTATTGAAATATCTTTGCTACGTTACTTTAATAGAAATTGTCCTAATTTATGGCCCAATTCCCCCCCCCTCCTGTTTTTCCATTATTCCACCATTCTACTGATCACAGTACCTTTACTGATGAATTAGCTGCTCAATTTTTGGGCACATATATTACATTACAAAAGAATATCATTCCCTTTGTGTCTGTCCCCTGTACCGTTTTGACTAATGCTATTTATCACAAATGGTATAATAGGTTTGAGAATTCCGTCAGTAGCTGGACAATGAACTCTTTAGTAATAAGGATGATCTTTTGTCTTTTAAAAACTTTACCCCGTCTCCTTACTTAATCCAATTTATAACTGGATATAGCCACCTAAATTATTTTTTACACAGAATTGGGATAAGCGACACTCGACTTTGCTCATGTGGCCGTGTTGAATATTGTTATCATTTCCTCTTTGAATGTAATAGTTATTCTTGTCCTCGCTCGCTTTTGATAAAGTGTTTAAATGAGTTGTTTATCTTATTTCCTTTCGATTTGCATTTGCTTAGTATTTGTAAACTTACTCGTTCTCTAGTGATTCAATTTCTTATTGATATGGCCTGATTTGATCAATGTTCATAGTTGATTTCTAAAGTAATATGCTTATTATTTAGTTCGTAGTCTTTTTTTCTCATTTGTGGGCTTTGTTGTGTTTATTTCTCTCTTTTTAACGTTTTACAGTTTTTGTAGTTGCAGAAGTGAAACACCGGTGTCCCGGTTTATTCACTAATAAACTACTTATCTATCAACCTTTCGGTCGGTATTAATTTCGGTCAGTGTATAATTTCGCTCCATGGACAAGTCCATGGAGCGAAATGGCAATACATCTTTTCTTTTTGGCAACGCAAAACTTAAAAATTTAAAATAGCGGACAGTGGGTTGATCTATTGGTCTTTTCTGTTATTTGAATGTACGGGAACAGAAGACAGGAGGAAGAATATTAGACAGTTTATTAGAGAAAAAAGAATTCGACAGAGTAGTGACATACTAAGTGGAGCGGGCTTGAACAGTGACTGTGTTGATGGATTTAAGTTGATATGCAAGTTCTTAGAGGATATTAATCGGATAGCCTACATCTTATAGGCTATAAACCAAGTAGTATAGTGATTACAAGAAGCCTCCTGAGTCCTTGCAGGAAGAGAGGAGGAACCATCCATTTCAATATCTATTGGTCTTTTCTTTAGATTTATCTAGCAACAAGGAAGAAAAAGGGAATAGCCTAAGTGGTTGGGAGAAAAGAGTCAGCATATAAAAAATTAGGCAAAATGTTTGATTCACAGACTATTGAGAAAGGCCAGCTAAGAAATAGGATAAAATATAGTGTTAATCTAGGCTACAGTTAGCCCCACTCAAGAGTAAATACTGTAAAGTTCTGAAAACAACTTCAGGTAAATATTTACCAAATCATATTATTGAGTTACAAACAAAGTGAATATACCACTTGATGTCTTTTTTATGCTCTTTGTGAATATAATAATCATTTTTGTCAGAACTGAATTTTAACCCCCACCCCTGTATAGGCCTATACCAATTCAGGGTATATAGCCTATTTGCACATTAGGGGGTAGGGGTAATTTTATTTCTGATGTAAATAAGAGGTAAGTTTAAACTGTCCCCCCACCCCCTTAATTTGCAAATATGTACCCTTAATTGGTATATATAGGGGTGGGGACTAAAATTCATTTCAGAAAAAAATGGTTATTTCTTTCATGAAGAGCATAAGAAAAGGCATCAAGTGGTATATTCGCTTTAGTTGTAACTCAATAATATGATTTGGTAAATATTTATTCAACTTCAAAAAGTACTTACCTAGGCTTATATAATTACTAAAAGTCCTTCACTTTACTTTCCTGCTCCTGCCCTAAGGGACAAATACACATCCCAAATAATATATTTTTTATGCATTGTTTTGTTGATGTTGCTAATTTATCATTAAACCCTTTTGAACTACAGGTTGTTATAGACCCATGGCAAAATGCATAGACCATGTATGATATAGGCTATAAAGCCTATTTGCATATTAGGATAGGATAGGGGTTAAATTAAGCAAAGTGCATTTAGAAATGACACAAGTACCCTAAGTATTTAGGATTTTATAGAAGTTGTCAGAAGTTAAGGTAAAATTCTAGACTAGCTAATTTTTGTTATCTTAGAAAGTGGTTAGATTGGGAAATAAAACTTTCATTATGAATCCAGGGTCAAAAAGAACTCTGGGAAGGTATTGCCAAGCTACTATGTTAATGCTCTTCTATTGGAATTTTGACAAAACAACTTTGAACCTTAATTCCCAGTTTCTTTTTCTCTGGTTTTAGTTTTGAAAATGCAATTCCTGTTATTTGAGTGGAATTTTAAGCCATATCAATAGGCTCTGTGTAAATTTAGGAAGTGTAGCCTATTTGCAGATTTTTGAAACCTCATAAACTAGGATTGAGTGTAATTATGAAGCTAAAAATATTTTCCTTGCACTTCATTTAAGCAGAAGATCTATTTTGCAAGGTATCATTTTTATAAAACAAAGATTAGAGAGAGAAGGATTAGAGGTAAGTACTTCAAAACAGCTTTCAGAGACATACTTTAGTCTGTAGGTCTTCCAGTATTTCATCTTTATATATATTTCATCTTCCTATCCTACCTACTTTCCAAGGTAGCAAAAATTAGCTAGTCTAGAATATACCAGTGTTAATAGTTTTTCCTTTTGAGCAGGCCTAACTATTATAGAATAGCCTGGCCTACCTAAAATTCTTGTCTAGGAGCTTCTTACTATCTTGGATAGTAGTTATGATAGGTGAATAAAACTTTCAGGAATAAATAATTATATGGCTAAAAGAATTCCCAAGAAAGGTGTTGCCAAACTGTAATGTCTACCCTTATTTATATCCAGGGCTTAGAAGATTCTATACACAAAATATCTGTTACCTATTCAAATTCTAACAAAAATAAATGTTACCTTAATTTTGAGTTTTTGATCTCTTTTGCAGGCCTTAATTTTCAAAAATCTATATCCTGTTATTTCAGTAGAATCTTAAGTTATATCAAAGGGTTTTTCCCATATATAAAAAATAATTGTTAGGATCTTTTAAGGCCTTATTAATCAGGATTAAGCAAATGTATGACAATCAAAATGCTTTTTTGTGTGCATTTGGGCAAGATGGCTGATTTTGCAAGGTTTCACTTTTACACCACAAAGATTATCAAAGGTCATTGCCCTTTAGAGGGAAAGGCAGCAGAAGTATTTGCTTCAAAATTCCTTTCTAAAGGATCATTAAGACTCTGGATGCATTCCTGGGAGTTTTTTTTCTTCTAACCCAACTACTTTCCAAGATATTAAAAACCCCTAAACTAGAATTTTATCACATACCTACCATTTCAAATTGAACTTCATCCTGAATACAAATCTAAAATTGATTTCTAATACAGTTTTATACCCCTTTCCCTCCATTATGGTTAAATATATACCTCAAACTGTATATATGGAGCAAATTTTTAATACATGACCCTACACTTGTGTACAGGAAAAATAGAGGGGATACCATTCTAGCCTATAAGATAATTAGGGCTGATGCTTTCCCAGCATTATTCCCTACTGTTGTTCCCTATTCAAGAACTAGAGGTTATCACCTGAAACTTGTCAAGCAGTCCATCATGTCCAGAGTCCTCACTCAATTCTTTTCCTCACAAATTGTCAACAGTTAGAACAAACTGTATGAAGAAACAGTTACTGCTGAATCCTTTGATGTTTTCAAACAAAGGCTGGATGCTGAGGGGTCCTCCAGAGAGTGTAAATTCAACTGGGATGCTACTCATCATCCAACTGCAACTGGTCACTAAAGAACTTAGAAAACAAATCAAATCATCATTCTGAAGCTCTGTAAGGAGAAATCGTTTGATTGCTTCAAGCTGCAATTTAAGGTGACTTTTCTTCAGTGATTTGATGAAAGAGGTTGACTCAAACTGTTCAAGATTAATGTAGGATATATGGGTGAATGCCATCTGGACCAGCAGATTTATTTAGTTTGAAGGATATAAGTTCCTTTAGAACAAATGTATCATTAATCAGAATTGGTTCCATCTTATGTGATATATCATATAAAGGGGGTGTGGGATAAACAATACTGGAATTGGAGGAAAAAACTTATGAGAAATATTGGTTGAAATTTTAACTTTCAGCCCAGGATCAGCAACTGATTGACTATTGTGCAGGATATCTGGGACTGTGCATCTGCTGCTACATTTTTGAGTGACTTAACACCAGAAAGATTTAGGGTTATGTTTAACTTGCAACTGAAAACTCCAAACCCCAGTTCTCCCTCCCCCCTCCCCCTCTATGCCAGCTAAAATTCAGTTTCTGCCAAAAATCTTGTCAAAACTAAGATAACCTTGGATAAGTAAAGCATCCAAAGAAACAGGTCAGTTTTCTTTAGTATATTTTTTACTGTCATTTTTACTTGGTTTGAAAAAACTGGCTCCAACTTTGCCCCTCCCCCTTCCTCCAGGATTTTGACAAAATTACACCACTGCCAAAATATACCTTTACCCTGGGAAGTTGTTATTAAAATACTATGTTTATATTTCCTTATCTTTAGGATTTATAAGATTACATAAATAATAGGTCTATACAAACATAAATTTTGACAGAAAATGTTTAGCTTAATTTTTGGATTTTGGTCTCTTTTTCTTTGCCTTTGGTTTTGAAAATACCATTCCTATTATTTCAACCAGATTCTAGGCTATGTGAAAGTTTTTTTCCTTAATTTAAGAAATGGATTTTAAAACCTTATAAATTTGTGTTAATGAAAGATATAAGGCTCAATACCACTTCCCTTGTGTCTCATTTAAGCAGTAGGCTAGATATATTTTTCAAGTTTTCAATTTATAACCTTGATAGGGTGTAATAATTTCTTTCACTTCAGTGGCAGTAAAATCAAAATTCTAGTCAAATAAGCTTTCTTTAAATTTCTCGTAACCACTGGTTAGGTGTAATTGTCATGTTAATACAAGAAAAAGAAAGAAAAATAAACATACATCTATGATCCGCCTTCTTGGGAAAATATAAAGTGTTTTTTTTTTTTTTGTAGTTAGAGGAGTGAAACCTCTGTCCTACAGATTTACAACATGTTGAAGTTTGTGGTGCAATTTTATATCAAAATTTTGCCCCTTGGAGATGGATCTTTTGTGCCAGTAATAAGAAAGGCCTGATTTCTTGGTTAATTTGAAGGGCTTCTTCCCCTAAAATTAAAAATATTGCCCCCAAAGTGCAATTAACCAATTTTGATTCTGGCCTCTCCTAGGAAAATTTCATAAGCAGATGTGAAACCAATGGACAAAAATCATCCAGATTCCAGGGATGATATATACTAGTCCAAAAATCCCCTATGAACATACTTATTCAGGCACATGAATAATTTTTCAACATTCAAGTCAAAAGACAAACAAAATCATAAAAAAAATTCATATTTTGGATTTGATATTTGAGACTATTTTTCTCATCTCTGGCTATCTTTTGGAATACTGTCACTATTGAAATGAGTTATCTGACTTTAGTCAGATAACTCATTATCTGGCTGGTATGTATTTAATTTTTTTTTTTTTTTTTAGTTGTTGATGCCTTTTGAAGGACTGGGTGAATTGTGGTTTGTCCAAACTGGCTAAATTAGCTATGCTGTTGATGACTCTGAATTAAAATGTTTCCATTTGACAAGAAATTTGGAAAAGTAAGTTTTTTTTAATTTGTTTTTAATTGGCTATATTCAAGCTTTGTTTATTTAGGAGAAAGGCACTCACGTTTTTTAGGTCATTGCATTGGGGTTGCATTTAATATTGTCAACCAATCAAGTTTGATTTTTTTGCCAAATCCTGCCAATAATTTACCAAAATGTATTATCTTATAGACATAGATAATATGAATAACCACTTTGCACGATTATGTAATCCCGGGTTCAATAGAAGGAAAAATTTACTACCAAGCTTCGAAAGGCTTCTGCTAAGAGCTGGTAGAAAATCGTCAAAGAGACTTTTCTGTCGTCTAAGTGAATTTCAAGTCCTTCTCTAAAAATGAACAACAGGACTAACAGGCAAAGACCTAAGTTCTTGTTAAGCCTTTGACGAATTCTCAAACCTGGACAAAGACGGTAAAGAAGCTCACTATTTCCCTGATCAGACTGATACTGTCCTCCATCGTCTGAACTACTCCAGTCCTAAAACTCTACGCATTCTGTAGTGTCTTGGTGTGAAGAGATCCATGGGTCTTGACAACATACCTAATGTTATGTTGAAGTCATGCAGTCCTTAATTAGCTGGACCTTTGTCATCAGTTTTCCAGCTAAAAGTGCTATGGGAGGGCAGGTTGGTTGCCCACCAACCACTTTTGACTTTAAAAAATGACTAAACCCTCTCTGAAGCTTCTACAACAACTCTTTCCATGCCAAGTAATCTGGGGAAAACAAGAAAAATAACTCAATAATACATCCAAGCCTCATTGATCTTAAATTAGGCACAAAGTTGGAGCTAATTTTCCGAAGTCAAGTGAAAATGACAGAGAAAAGGGGAAAATGAGCCAAATAGCTCCATAAAGACAAAAATAGCCTATACAAAAGGAAACTGATCTGTGTCTGTGGATGCTTGAATTATGTAGGTCTATCTTAGTTTTGAAAAGATTTTTGAAAACACTAAATTTCAGCAAGGGGGGCGGGCGCAAACTGTGGTCTGCGAGGGCAGTTGCCCCCCACCTTGTCCCATAGCAGATTACACCTCTTGCTAGTCTTCAGAAGGCATGGGGGCGTCAGCCCTACTCATGTTAATTTCTGCTCGTTTTGAGTTTGACTTGTTGATTTTTTGTAATTTCTGTTCGTGTTAGGTTTCATTTATTTATTGATGGGGATTTGTGGTAGATCTACGTTTGGAAAATTATTTGACTTTATTTCTGCTCGTTTTTGGTTTAATGTATCTCTTTACTTTTATTTTAAAAAATTGTTTTGTGGGAAAAGTTTTTTAAAATAAAGAATATTTTAAATCTTTTCGTTTTTTTTTCTATAAGAATTCATAGTTTGGCTTGCTATTTATGTGTTGGAGAAACCTTTTCGACAATTTTTAATAACATACGCCCTTTTGAAAATTATGAACACGTATAGTATTGTTAGATTTAGTTTTATACCTCCTCAAGTTTCTCTGAAAAATAAAACTTAAATATCTTTCCCAAAATATTGTATCTACGGTCTTTTGACAACCTTGATGCACTTACATTCTTTTGACTTAGTTCAAATGTAAGAGCAGAAGTGCTAATAGTAACAGCTCTGAAAGTTTCAACTTCATAACCTCAGTCGTTCTTTGGATATCGCTGAGATGTCTTATTGGCAATCAGCATAAACACAGTGCCTTATGATTCAATTTTAAAACATAATGGGAAAATTGGATAGCTTTGGTGGGTGGACAAACTCAACACCCCTAGAGATAGAGATATATTTACTTGACCTTACACCTTTTCTGAACAAAATGACTATCTCAAAATTTTGATTAGGCCTAGATATGTTTGGAGAACTAGTGGGCTTGAGAGGAGGCCTTTTGCCCTCCAATCATTTCCGACTCTTAAAAAGGACATTAGAACTTTTAATTTCCAAATAAAATGGACTCCTTTAAAAGTTTACATGATATTGCTATTCATGATACAGCTGTGCTGCCTATGATATTGCTTGTATGCCCTTTGGCCTGCATGCATATTGTTTTTTAGTTTAATTGAAGATCCCCCTTAAAGCTTCACATTAATACTCTTTGCGTCATTAGTTACAGCAATCGTAGTAATAGTATTATTAGTATTAGACCCCGGCGCCGCGCCGATGAGAGAAGACCGGCGGCGGCGGGGCCAAAAACAGCACGCCGCCGGTAATATGTCGGCGGCGCGCCGTCGGTAAGATGTCAACGGCGCGCCGCCGGTGCGATCAGAGTTGACCGCCAACAATAATGTTTTCATCAGTCTTTCTCAAATCGCAGCTTCAATTCACAAAAAATTTGAGCCTATTCATGAGTTCAAAAATTCACAAGTCGCTGGCTGGAAACTGGTCTTCTTCGTTATTCATCAAGAGAAGTAGAGATCTGGTAGAAATGAAATGGCTGTGTGAATTCTTAACATAAATAATTATCAAAATTAGTAGGTTTTTTTTCATCAAGCATTGCTGCATACAAAACTTCAAATACCGTATCACAAAATTTGTCAGTTATCTGGGTAAAAACTTAAAATTTAAGTTTGAACTTAGAAGCTTAATTTTTTTTTAATGCCCTTTGCCAACATCTGTTTTGTCACCTTTAAAACAGTCGAATTGGTTGACTTTGATATTGATTGTTTTTTTTTTTTGCTCTTTTGGATTCTTAAAAAGGCTTCTTGTATTCAAGACTGGTTTTTAATAACAATTTAAAAAAAATGCATTTTAAAGTTTTGTTTTGGCTTATTTATGGAATATATGTCATGTAGGCTAAGGCTGAACTGCTGCTTTTTTATTGCTTTTGGCTGCTCTTTTGGATAGTATTCATTTTTCTTTTGGGGATTCATTCCAAATTATAAATTTACAAATACCTAATATCAGTCAAATTATAAACTGCATCTAAAAGGAATAAATTTATCAACTTGAAAAATACATGATGAACACTTCACATGAGAACACTTCAATTACAATGAAACAAAAAAACTCAATGGTTTATTCGGTATGAAGAAAAATGAAGTGCCAGCTATTTTCTTAGGTAAAAAATGAAAAGCTCATTCATTTTAAATGTAATTAAATGAAATAATATGCAGACTGGAGTAGATCCAGGAATATGTTGAGATTTTCTTCCTAGTTCGTCACTTTTAATCCAAGCAAAATGTTAGGAGACTTAGTATCAGTTATTGAGTTTAAGCTTTGATTTCCAAATGCTCACAAAAATTATCAAATTTAAGAAAGTCACAACAATGAATCACCTGTGGTGAAAATACTCAAAGACTCCTCTTTGATCCCCACCCAGGCTCAAAGCTTCTGCTATGGTCAGTTCCATGGAAATCTCCAAAGAGTTTCTTTTTAAAATAGCTTTCAAGCGTAGTTAGGGGTGTTTAGCCTTTTTTGCTATTCTTCAAAGCTTTGAAAAAAGTGTTATAATATTGCAAATGTTACATTTGTTATATTTGTGCATATTTTCGGTAATTATTTGTGGGGTGATCGAATTTTTGAAACCACTGTAGATACATAAGAACGTTTCAACATCTAGTACCCTGAGGTCATGAGACTGTCAAAGACTCCTCCTTGAACCTCCCAAATTGAAAGCTTTTATTATGACCGGGCCTTTTAATGTAACTTGGGCACTGGACCAAGGGTGCCATTGTCACTCGAGCGCAACGTTAGGTGTGGTTGTCGATACCGCATTCGTCACACCAATTCGTTTTAGTGTGATTCTGCCTGATACTAATGAATGAATGTTTTCAAAATAAACCTGTTTCATCAATAAGAAAAAAAACGGGTTGGACGCATATGTCCCTTTCCCTTTGGACGATAAAACCATGCAAGTGCTGTATCAAGTATAGCTCACGAAAATCTTGTTAATTTTTGTCAACTTGTCAACTTTTTGGCGTCCCTGCTTTCAATAAAAGAAATCAAGGTACTATCACTTAAATATAATAACTCCCTATGCCCCCCCCCTTTGGATACCATCTTGATAGGATACCGTCTCTGCTTTAAATAAAAAAAAAATTATCTTATTGGCACCCCTGCTTTCAAAAAAAAACGAGGTATTGTCATTTAAATATGATAGATCACTACCCCCCCCCCCTGGATACCACCTTGATAGGATGCCGTCTCTGCTTTAAATTAAAAAAAAAACTTGTTGGGATCCTTGCTTTCGATAAAAAAATCTTGAGATATTATCATTTAAATGTAATACCTCCCTACCCCCCCCCTCTGGATACCCCTTTGATAGGATGCCGTCTCAGCTTTTAATTAGAAGAATAATTTACTTAATAATTAACTAGGTTGCTATATGGTTCAAACAAACACGCAAAATAACGTTAAACAGTTTAGTGTTCCTTGAAAAAAAAATTTAGGGTATGAGTAAAGGGGTACAAAGACTACAACAAAAATGTCGAAATTATTCAGATATACCTTAAATTATTGGAAAACTGAGTCATAGATTCGCCTTGGCATTCCAAAGATCCAAAGAATCTAATTAAAAGGGAGCACACACAAAAGCCAAATTAGGCCAGTAGCCTATAAGAAATCGCAAAATACCCAAGACAATGAACAAGTCCTAATGGGGGGGGCCTGGGTCTATCAAAATATTTCAATGGTTTCCCAGGGAATTTGATATTATTTTCTTCTGTCTCCACTTTAAATGAAAAAAATAATTATATTTTTGGCATCCCTGCTTTCAATAAAAAAATGAGGTATTATCATTTCAAAATGATATCCCCCTATCCTTTCCCCCGATATGCAATACTTTACAATTTATTTATGAATCATATTTTTGGGATAACTTCCGGTTCAAACTTTAATTCCCCAACCTTGTACATAGCTTAGTCTATAGCTAAATTTTGTCTCAATAGAAGGTTTTTTTTGGGGGGGGGGGGGGGTTAAAATCTTTCAGAAAGAAGATTTTATTTTCTATCAGGCGTTCAACAATTGAGTATTAAAAATTAAGAAAATCTTATCTAAAAACAGCAAAAAAAATCTGCAAACTTACAATTCAGCTGCAGAAACAATCTGTCGGCTGTCAATTTCAAAATCCAGCTGAAGGCTGAAGCTTTATAGTAGTTAATACTTTCTATAATTATATTCAACTTGAAAATAAAATTCTTGACTACGAATGATGTATGAAATAGCGACTGGGAAACTGCATTCGAAATGATTTAAACTCATTTCATAAAGACGATACTTTGTTTTGTTAACATATGAAGAACTGTGCATATCGTAATATTTGCAATTGCATATTGCATCTGTCTGGTTTTTATGCAAAGTAACAAAAGAGACGAAAATTAATGAACAAGAGAATAGTGAAGAATTATGGTATGCAAAGAATATTTGGCAGGGAAAGTCACTGGTGATAAATCGCTAGGGGTGACACCGTGATTGCGTGATTTTCGGGGATTCGGGGAACCAAATTATTTTTTCGGGGTGACGCATAGATTTTGGGGGAAATTCCCGAAAATTCGGGAATAGTGTAAGCCCTGCTTGATTTCTAATCAGGAAAATCGAAATACTAAACCACACGAGAAGGAAAAGCTCCGGCTTTGCGGTTGACGCAATAAAGAATTGCCGCAAAATTAATTTAAAGTCGACCGAACGCCGCCGCCTCTACCGGCGGCGGCGCGCCCGCGGCAAGCCGGCGGCGTTACGACCATTCGGCGGCGTTGGGTCGATCCGCCGGCACGGCGCCGGGGTCTAATTAGTATGCACATAGTGCCTTCGCGTCGGTTCTAAATCTGGTACAGCATGATCTGAAAGGTCAAATTTAATAATGTAAGGTGGTCCTGAGATATTGTAGTCGCACCAATTCGACAATCTAGATGCTCACAGTTCGTTTTTATTTAGCCCAACATCTGCCTAAACATTCCTTCACCTTAATACCCTTAGTTTGCACAGTAGCAATTGTTGTAGTAGCAGTAGTATCAGTAGCAGTATGCACATAGTACGTTTGGTTTTCTCGGACACCCCCCTCAGCAAGCGTTGAAAGTTTCAACTTAATACCATAAACCATTACAGAAGCATTACTTATACGTCCTCTTGACAACCTTTATGCCCATGGTTTGTTTTGATTTAGTTCAGCAATGTTTCAGTATTCCCCTAAATTTTTGCCTTAATACCCATGGTTTTAATTGCATAGTAATAGTAACAATAATAATAGTAGTAGCAGTAAAATTTATAGTAGTGGCCTTAGCTTTAGTAGGAATAGTAAAAGTAGTAGTAGTTGCTGTTGTAGAAGCAGTAGTATTAGGATACAAATATCGTCTTTTGGTTAGTTCAACATCCCCCACAACAAGGCCTATAAGTTTCACCAGCCATTCCTAAGATGTTGCTGATACGCCCTTTTCACAACCTGCATACAGACAGCGTGTTGTGATTCGGTTCAATTTCCCTCCACAGTATGCACTTCATACCCGAAGGCTTAGTTGTAATAGTAGTTACCAATCACAGTTGTAGTATTTTTAGTATTAGCTGTACAACTAATGGTAGTATTAACATATGTGGCACTAGTACTAGCAGTAGTATTAACATATTGCGTTTTGGTCAGTTGAACATCCCCTTCATCAAGCCCTGGAATTTTCTACTTCATACAATTAGTCGTTGCTATAAAACTGCCGATTTTTCCTTTATATAATGTGTATATTCTACTTTTAATTTAGTTCAACATCCCCCTCAACACTTCCTGAAATTTTCATCTTAATACTCTTAGCCTTAGTAGTAGTTTCAATAGAAGCAATAGTTGAAGTAGTAGTAGTAAAAGTAACAGAGACAGTAGTGCTAGCAATAGCGTGCACCTATTGCCTTTCGGTCATTTAAGCATCCACTTTAAGCATTCTCTTAAAGTTCCCCCTTTTAACAATTTGCCGGCACATAATGTATTTTGATTTAGTTCTAATTTCCCCTCAATATTCTCTCAAATTTTCACCTTCATACGCTTAGCCCTAATAGTACTAGTATCATAGTAGTAGTGTATTAGTAGTGTTGTATTATCAGCAGGAGTAACAGTCGGAGTAGTAGCATGCACATGTTGCCTTTTGGTCAGTTGAACATCCCCGTCATGATGCCCTGGAAGTTGTCCCTCATGATGCCCAGTAGTGTGCAACGGGATTTAACTTTTTTCTTCTTTTTTTGCTTTAGTATTAGCAGTGTTAGTAGTATTAATAGTAGCGTACACATATTGGCCTTTTGGTCAATTGATCTTCCCCTTTAATCATTCCCTGAATTTTCAAAGCTATTTGTTCTAGTCCATTCCTGAAATACGGCCTTTTGACAACCTGCATACACATAGCGTGTTTTGATTTAGTTCTAGCTTCCCCTCTATATTCTCTAAAATTTTTACCTGCATACCCTTAGTCTTAATAGCGCTAGTATCATACTATTTGTGGCAGTAGTAACAGTAGTAGTAGTGTTGTATTCAGTAGTAGTAAGTCATTACTACACTTAGTCATTCCTGAGTTACGCTTTTTTGACAATTCGTATGCACGTAGCATGTTTTGATTTTGTTCAACTCTCCCCTCAATTTCCTCTGAAGGGTTTGCTTGAATCCCCTTCGTCTTTTTGGAAACTAAAAGGTCAAACATGCCCACATTTCTCAATAACAAATGCTATAGGTAAACAATGGGTGAATTACATAACTTACAGTCCTTGCCCTGAGGGGTGTGGAGGGGGGGGGGTTAAAATCCCAAGAGATATATTTAATTGACCTTTGAGCTATACTGAATGAAGTGGCTATCTTAAAATTTTGATTGGATATGTTTGGGAAATTGATGGGCGTGGAAGGAGGCCTGGTTGCCCTCCAATCACTTTTGACTCTTAAAAAGGTCACTAGAACTTTCTACTTTCAATCGTATGAGATCCTTTCGAAGATTATAGTTACTTTGCTGTAAGCAACACACTGCAGGGCCGACGGGAGGATCTTAGTACTCAAAGAAGCGTTGTTAATCCGATTGCTTACTTACTTCGAAGTTTCTACGACAACTCCTTCTATACGAAGTGCCTGGGTCTGAAAAAAAAGTAATACATTGTGGCCACTTTGCTCTTTACTTAGGCAGCGCTTTTGCGCTGCCTATGATATTTATGGTCGATTTTTATTCTCGTGGCTCCAGAATTATTGGACTTTAAACGATGTTGAAGTCAGTTTTAAAACGGGTCTGAAAACTGTTTATCTGTAAAAGAAGATTTTTGGCCTCGTTCTGGGGCCGTGATTCCCAACTTGGGGCGCAGGCCCACGGTTGGGATATGGCAATATTTTGGTGGGTCATTGACAATACGTGCACCCTTCGGCTGACTATGCTTTAGAGCCTCATATTTTAAAAAAAGGGTTTTGATGTGAATGACGTCACATTCAAATGCATTTAAAGAGAAAAAAAGATCGAAAAATAGAAAAGATTAAATTAAACAGATATCATTTTGAAAGTAATTTAGGTCATTTTAAGTCATACATATGACCAGTTTTAAGTCGTTTTAAATCGTGCTTATGATTTTGTAATTACTTCACGTCTGCACTGGTTGATGTCGTCTTGGGTTGACGCACTGACGTAAGTAGTATTATTTTACAGGTGTCGAGATAGGAGAAGAGGTCCTCGTCCCGAGTAACAATGCAAAATTTTAGAAGTTCTGTAAAATTTCCTTCATAAAATGATTTCTCCATAACAATAATGAGTCAAAATTCTATCACAATTATATCTAATTTTTATCTAGTGCAATTTTTTAAGAGCTTCGGGAGGATACATGTCCAAGAACAATCCCCTGGATCGGTCCGTGTTTCGGTTTGTAGTGAGTAGTTTAAGTGTACTTTTCAATTTAGGGAATTTAAGCAGTTTAAGTATTTTCCTTTTGACTGGGAAGGATTTAGGTCAGATTTATTTGAGGAAAAGTGGTGTTGTGACTATGGTTAAAAATAATAAAATTCTATAGTTTTCACTTAAAATACGTCTTATATGCTCAGTGATTTTGGATTGTTTTTAAGTTAGCTGCCACTTCTCTGTCCAGGAATATAGTCGATTGACTCATCAAAATTTACTATAAAAAAAGCGCTTAGTTAGCAGTTTTATTAGTGGCTTTTTGGTCTGCAGAACTGAGGTAAGGCCTTTCTGATGAGGAATATGTTTGGTTCCCTGCTTGACATTTGTAATATAAAAAATGGTGTTTATTTTTTACACTAAGCAGGGTAGTTTGCCGAAATAGTGGTACTGGTTTAAAATTTTTAACATTTAATTTAAATTCTAATTAAAATTTAATTTAAATTTTAAAACATTTGTTATATAAAATATGACCTTTATTTTTTACACTAAGCAGGGTAGTTTTCCGAAATAGTGGTACTGGTTTTAAATTTTTAAACATTCGTAATATAAAATATGGCCTTTATTTTTTACACTAAGCAGGGTAGTTTGCCGAAATAGTGGTACTGATTTTACATTTTTAACATTTAATTTAAATTTTAATTAAAATTTAATTTAATTTTTAAATATTTGTAATATAAGAAATGGCCTTTATTTTTTACATTAAGCAGGGTAGTTTGCCGCAATAGTAGTACTGGTTTTAAATTTTCAATTATAGAGAATTTTTCATATAAATATTTTGAATCTATTCTTTTGGTTTTATATTGGAATCTTAACATGCTGAATATTTTCAGATTGAATATGAGACGGGTGAGCACAAGACAATTCAGTCTACTCTTAGAAAGAAGCTTGCACCAGATCTGATCAGTCAACGTCAGGGTCCCGGTGGAACCAAACTGGCTTATGTTGAGGCATGGAGGCTAATTCAGTTGGCTAATGAAGTCTTTGGTTTTAATGGATGGAGTCACAGCGTCACGTCACAAACAATTGGTTTCCAATATTCTAATTTACTCTTTAGCTTATAAACTCGCTATTACTGTAGGCTACAAATTAACGCTGTAAAAACAAGAACAGATATGGGCTTGTGATATGTCTTCAAAATCTGTTGAAGTAAAAGAATGTGTTCAGAGTGAAATAATAAATTGCTCAACAGACTCATAATAAACAATTTGATGAAAAAGAAAAAAAAAATCAATATGAAGACGACAAATGGGTCTATGGTCAGTAAATGAAAACGAAGACAACAAAAACAAACTCAACGGATATTTCCTCCGTATACAACAAGGCGTCTTCAGCGTAGAAAAAAAAACTAAAACTAAAAAATATATGTAAAACTAAAATAGACTAACATAAAATATATAATATATAATTACTCACATATACAATTGGCAGCTACCTTCATGAAGCCACAAAAGTAACTGTAGTTTCATTTCCATTTCCAAGAAAAGGAAATGTTGGAAATGTATATTTTTTGGTGTTCTTGGATGTTTATTCACTTTGTTTTATAAAGTATCTAAATATTGAGCTTTTTGGCCATAATACTCTTTTTTTGGAAGCAAAAAACTATAAATAATTGGTAGTGTAACTATAACTATAATTATATAACTATAATAATATATTATATAACTATATAATTATAACTATAGTTACAATTATATAACTATAATTATAACTATTAATCACAAAACTGTAATTGGTAGTGTAAAGTTGGTTGGATTTTATAGCATTCTAGGCTGTACGAAAATGATAAAGATTGAAACCTAAATAACCCATTGGGTAGAAGAAGATACATTAGTTTACAATGTATCATACAGATACATTGGGTAAGAAGATACATTAGTTTCATCTGAGTACTGTCCAAACGTCGGAAGCCTGATATTGTGACAAGTGATTTTAGTACCAAATTAATGCATACAGTATTTTATACCGTGAAACGTTCTACAATTAATTTTGTATTTTATGCTGTAAAATATTTTTTTTAGATCTAAAACTTTTAGATGTAAAATTTGTAAAAAAAAATTTAGATGATGGTATCAATATGACCTTAGAAGCCTTTTCTGGAGAAATATAAGACCTGTGTCTAATAGCGTTCTATTTTTCTAGTTATTGCGGTAATTATACTATATTGCCTGACTTTTCCTGCTATAATCTAATCTGCAAATGTAGTTTTACGTTAATTCGCACATACGCTAGATTTGAGTTCTCACAGTTGCCCTATGTTTTGAGAGATGGATGAGTGAGTCTTTGCATCATTTTTTAGGGGAATGTAAGGAATTGAGGGGATTGTGGCTGGAAATTTTTGGTAGGGAGAGATTGGATTTTGGAAATTTGAAAAGTATGTGTTATTTAGTTATAAATAATATTGGAAGGTTCGTCTGGGTAGGTATGAGGCATCGTGACATTTTTCTTTGAATTATCAGTTTTAGTGTTTTGTCAGTTTCTGTCGTTTTTTTTTTTTTTTTTTTTTTTTTTTTTTTTTTTTTTTTGCTTGTTTGTTTGTTGTGTGTCACCATGGCCCAATAGGGCTTTCGTGTGAATAAATCTATCTAATGTATCTATCTATCATACTGCGTTTTCATACTGCGTAAAAAACTGCGTTTCATAACTGCGTTATCATACTGCGTTATCATACTGCGTAAAAAAAAAAATAAGGTATAAATCAGTTACGGACGATTTTTTCCACCCTTTTTGCGAAAAAATGCAAATCTGCATGCATTGAAATTTTTCAACACATGCGAAAAACTTTGTTCAGGAATCAAATGAATAACTAATTATTGAAAATGGCACTGATCGTTTCTTAGCAGTAATTGTTTCTTATTAGTTAATAAGTTTTGTAAATTGTTCATTAGGTAATAAGTTCGCTGAAAACAGTTCTTATTAGTAATTTATTTTGCAGTTAATTGTGTCATAGCATTTGTCAGCAGTGACAAATGAATTGAAACTCGCCTTCTTTAAGGCAAGAGAGTTACGGATAGTTGGGTAGTTGGGATACGAGTTTCAAATTATTTTTATTTGGGGGGGGGGGTGTCTGGAAATTGAATGTGTGGTTTGAACAGCGTTTTCCCACAAGTCATAGCAATTGTGCACATAGTTAGTCAATCTAGTCAATTAGTCAATTTAGTCATTTTAGTCAATAATTAGTCAATCTAGTCATTTTCTAAATGTGTACTTTTTCCAAAATATGCACTTACATTCTGAAATGGAATGAATGCGTGAATTTAGAAAATGTTCTATTTAACTTGAACACCAGCTTCCAAGAAATTCATCGGAAATACAAATAAATTCGAATAAAAATCTTGTATAAAGAATTAACTCCTAAATTAAACACATATATATAAAAATATTGGTACCAATTACCATCTGATTTTTCTTTAAATTTTAAGTCATTTATTCTCTTCTGAGCTGAGCACACGGGCCTATTCATCTGAAAACAACAAAAAGAAATCTCAACGAAGAACAGGCAAACGTTACCACGGCAAGTAGAAAGAAAAGATAAGAACTAAAACGACGCGGATATTTCGTCTGTATGAAAACAAGCCGTCTTTAACGCCGATGAAACAAAGATAAAAACTAAAATAGCCTAAAAACTGATAAAATCCTAAACCAAGAAATAAAAACCACCAAATCAATGTCTACAATTGTCTCAACCGATCTTATAGGTCACAGAAGCTAGTAGAGTTTCTTCGATCAGAACAGCAAAGCAACTGGATAAGATAAAATGAACAAGAAGTTAATTATTCTGTTGCAAAATAATCCTCTTTGCTCGTTCTTCGTTGATATTTCTCTCTTTGTCGTTTTTTATCATGGCTGGCCAGTTCGGTTTAAGATCTTTCTATTCATCTGAGCTTATGACGAAGTTTCAGAGTCTTTGAGACCTGGAAAAAATGTGAGGAAAATCATTCGAAGGGAAAGTGGCTCTTTTTACTCAATATTTTATCCTCTGCTAGGTTCTGAACAGTGAAAATAAGGTGTTATAATGTGTATATATATATCTATATATCTATATATATATATATATATATATATATATATATATATATATATATATATATATATATATATATATATATATATATATATATATATATATATATATATATATATATATATATATATATATATATATATTATATATTAGGGTGGTCCTTATTTTTTCACTTCAGAATTATAAACCTCCCACCCTGCCATTTTTGTCTACATCAAAAGTTAACAACATGGGCAAAAAATTTTCCAAATTGGTCAATATTTAGGGTATGCTCAATTCAAGTGAAGTTTAGCATACGATTGCTATACTTCTGCTTGGACAATGTTTAACGTAATTTCGGATGCACTTAGGAAATTCATTCAACAAACAAAATTTAATGAGGACATATTAGGTATAATCAATACTAAACTCATCCAATCATTAGTTTGTTAAAACAATCATAATGACTGGTTAAAATATGTCACTGGCATAGCAAATATCAAACGTATCTTTCGGTAATTGATAAGAAAATACACACTACACAGTCATGCTGAGCTTGGGCTGTCAGAGGTTGTGGCATGCCCTGGAAAGACTGTTGATTTTTTAGAATCAGGGAAATATTTCAATGCTCTTTAACTACTTTCAAAGTAAATTGCATCTTGTATTCATTATATGTTAGCCACTAATTGTAGTCCTGCATAGGGGTAACTCCACGTTCGGCTGTGTCATCCACTATTCATAGTTCTCTGACGATTTTTACAGCCTTCAAATAGGATTCATTATCCACCCAGGTCTCAGGATATGTACACAAGAAACTATCTTGAATCGAAAGGATATGGAAGAAGTTCTTTGTATTGTGTGTAACAAAGTCCTGTAGATTCTTGTTGGTGACTGTAGTTTTGTCCACAGTGATGCGCTTCGGTGGGCCCTCCGTTCCTTCATGGCAGAGTGCTTCAACCATTGCTCTTTTTTCAGTTGCATCAACACCCCTGTCAAAAAATGCCAATCCTATCAGTTCTTCGCTAAGATACTGCAGCTGCCCACACAGTTTCTTTAGTGCACCAGTTGCTGCTGGCGATCCACAAGTGAGGAGACTCTTCAGAAGCATTAGATCATTGGCTGGTGCTGCTGTTAGCAAAGGAGAAAGGAACCACGATTTAACATAAATTCCTACACCAAAAGCACAGAAGTTGCCCAGACCAGTGATTTCACGACCTGGCAGCTTGAAGTCAGAATCTCTGAACGTGTATATTTTCAATGCATAAATCAGTGGTGCCATGAAACGAGCACGATGAAGAGCTTCTGGTTTCATGAACATCATACCACGAGCCAGAAGGCCACCAATGAACAGCAGGGAAAGCTTGAGGAGCTCATGGTAGTCTTCACGTTGATGACAAATACCCAGCTGATCAGTCAGATAGGTCTTCATATCATCCAAGGCATCAACCAGAGCTGCAGCAGTGAACGGAACCTCAATACCAGGCTTGTAATCGGCATATAATATACAATGTTTGGCCAAAAGGCTTTGAACTGTTTGAACAGCTGCATGTCTGGGCCACCTGAAGGTCCCATTGTGATGCTGAATGCCTCTTCCAGCATTGATTCCTAGATGTAGTGTCTGTATGCAAGATGCAGAACACTTCTACCAAGATGCTGTTCAAACAGAGTACAGGCACCGTTCATTCGGCCGGTGTTGCTTGATGTTGTATCAAAGCTGAGAGCTTTGATGCTGTCTACAGTGCCCCAGTCAGACACTGTGTCCATCCTTGCATCTGCCATGGCTTTACCAGTACCTGAAGCCAGCTTTGGGATACAAAGCAGTTGTTCTGTTCCAGATCCAGAAACAATTATTGGCAGTTAGTCAACATTTTCATCTCAAGTGAGGTCTACCATAAGCTTTCCATCCCAGTGAAGAACCATTGGCTTCTGGGGATTGAAATCAGACTTCAACTGAAATGAAAGTATGATACGATGCTTCTGACGGTAACGTCTTATAGATGATCTGTTGATACTGAAATCCGGAACGTTGTGACCTGTCGCTTGAATTATTGGGGCAATGATCTGAACTGCTTGCCTGTCACTTGTCTTTGTGCGGTCTAGGGATGACAGGAGTGCAGAGTTAAAATGTTAGTTATTCCACGTTTTCGTTTTGGTGTACATGGTTGTTTGGTGGCTTCACTACCAATTCTTTGTAATGCTTCCATGTCTGCATCATCATTACTAGAAGACGAATCAGAAGACTCCAACAACACAGTTCGATCCAGATTTGCTATGTCAAGTTGCTGTTTCGTCTTCAAGTGAAACTGGCTTTTTTGTTTATTTTCCTGTACTTTCTCCTTTTTTGTAAGTGACATGTCAACTCCTGTCATAACCCTTCGCCTTCCTTTTTCCCGCTGGGCCAACAAGAATTGCTTGTCTTCCTCAATTTTGATGAGCTGTAACGCTTCCTGGTGGGCTACGTCAAAGAGATCATTGAAAGCTTCCTTGAATTCTTCCTCATTGGCTATCTGAGTTGCTGTCCTTCTTGCTTCGTTTTTCTTCAACCCTTCCCATCTCTGCACTAAAACTTCAAGTTGGGCAACTGCATGATCACTCCGGCGCATGGGTATTCTGGCTTTCTCCCAGAACATTTGAACGTCCTTAATTACTGATACTGCTGCCTCATGTTTAGTCTTGGCTACTTTCAGCTTTGTGGCGTAGAGCCTGAGAACATCACCAATCGATGGCAATTTTGAACCATATAGATCTTCCAAAGCTGAACTAAGCAGGTACACTTCCTGTTTACTGCGTGTGGATGTGGAAATCGCCATGACCGACTGTAAAACAAAACATTTTATGTGTACTTTAACAATTGTTCAATCTGTCAGAAAATTACGTAGCAGACAACATTGAATCAAAAATAGTATTGTTCTAATAGCAAATTAATAACAAGTCAATTTCAAATATGAATTTATTATATCTGACAAATGACAAAATTTCAGTTATAACAACAAACATTAAATGTAAATTGATATATTCAGTTATTCACCTGATATTGTCTTATCAGCTTGGTATCCTATGTATTTATAATCAATATTTATCTGAGAAAATAAAAACTAAACAATACTAAAGATGTCTGCTGCAGGAATATTTAATCAAATGTAATAATAAATCTTTGATTGATTCAGTAAGTAAATGTTGAAGTTAATTTTAAATAGTGACATAAGCTTCTGTAGTTTCACATAAATATATCTGCTTGATTTGCAAGAAAATGCACATACGCCTAATTGATTATTAATATATTACCCTGAATTCCTTTAGTTACCTCTTTATATAATACATAACACCTGTTTTGTGTTAGAATTCAGAATAAATACACAATTAACTAATAAATATATGCCCTGAACCAATGATTTTCTTTATATACACCCAATTTATATAACAATTAAGTATAATCAAAATTTGGGTGCCTTGAGCATACCCAAAACATAAAGTTATCCTAAAATTATATGACAATTTTTTTTCTATCATAGAAGAGTAGTTTAGGATGGTGGGAGGCAGGAAAAACAAAAAATATTTTTTTGATATATACATAAGGACCACCCTAATATATATATATATATATATATATATATAGTAAAGGTAGGTTACCCCCTATGCAGCAAAGAAATCATCGATCGGGCCGAAACGACCAGCGGAAAATTAATCTCTACAGATGACCTAGTATCATAATCATGGACGGAAGATCTCAGGTTTGCTAAGCTATCAAAACACGCGAGGTTTGTACCCCTCTGAATCCTAAAAATGAATAGAAGTGTATACAACTCCCGTAATCCGGAAGCTGGCAATATCTTTACACGCTCTTACGCGTTTCGTACCGAATCCCGGGGTTGTAGGCCAATTTAACAGCCAAACAGCGTTGTTTTGTAGAACTCCTACTGGCCGAAAAATAGAAGGAAATGTTCCAAGCCAAATACTACTACAATACAATATATATGGATGGATAAGAGAAAAATAAAGAAGGCGCATAACCAAAGGAGGAAAAAAATGCTTAAGTTTTCTCATTATACCCAGGTTACGAGACACAGTTTTACAAACATACTGTACATGGCGCTTGAATGATAAAACTTCATCAACATAAACCCCCAGGTAGTTATAAGAACACACCCACTTCAGAGTTCCATACTGTGTTACAATATCCTTAATCCATGGATAAAAATCTGATGAACGGAAAAAAATAACAAAATTAGTCTTACCCAGATTAATCTCTAACCTATTTACCCTCAACCAGGAATTTAACCTTTCAACAGTATCTTTCATCGATGTCTGAAGCAATTCTTCTGTCTTCGCGGTACTAGCAGCGACTGTGTCATCAGCAAATAATGATACCGTCTCATTCCGGTTTTTTTTAGCCATATCAGAGATTACATAACGTAATTTTATGTACTATATACCAGATGAGATATGTTATCTAGTTATTCTAGGCATTTTCAATAAATTGTTTTTCCGTCCTTAGAACCTGTTCGCACAAAAGCTTTAAAACTTCATTTTCGTACTCCAGAAAATTCATTAAAATGCTAGATAGGCCCTTGCTATACAATAATTTTATGTATTACTCTTTCCGTATCTTTTGTCTCTCTTTTCAGATTTTGTTGATCTCTCCGATGGTAAATACTATGTCGGTGTTAGTGCTACTGTCCGGGTAGAATTGAAGGATGGTGTATACCATGAAGATGTAGGCTATGGAGTTTGTGAAGGAATGAAATCCAAAGCCTTGTCTCTTGAGAAAGCAAGAAAGGTTGGTCCTATTCAATCATTTATGATGACAATACTTAACGCATTTATTGGACATTTTTTTATATTTCTGGGCCAGTATTTTAAATTCTTTGGAATTATCAATTTTACAAGTGAGCTAAGCAAACATTTAATAGAGCTTTTTCAGTACTAGATTTATGGAAATTTTTTTAAAAGGATTTTTTGATATTATGGTTAACGAAAATATGATTATTTTGCATACATTGTATCTTAGTACACTGTTTGCTACTGTGCAGGTATAATTAAAGGAGGGTATATACCACGAAAATACAAAGGAATGATACAAAGGTGGTATAATTAAAGGAGGGTATATACCACGAGGGTAAGGGAGGATATATACCACGAAAATACAAATGAATGATACAAAGGTGGTATAATTAAAGGAGGGTATATACCACGAGGGTAAAGGAGGATATATACCACGAAAATACAAGGAATGATACAAAGGTGGTATAATTAAAGGAGGTTATGTACCACGAGAGTAAAGGAGGATATATACCACGAAAATACAAAGGAATGATATAAAGGTGGTATAATTAAAGGAGGGTATATACCACGAGGGTAAGGGGGATATATACCACGAAAATACAAAGGAATGATATAAAGGTGGTATAATTAAAGAAGGGTATATACCACGAAAATACAAACGAATTATACATAGGTGGTATAATTAAAGGAGGGTATATACCATGAGGGTAAAGGAGGGTATATACCACGAAAATAAAAAGTAATGATACAAAGGTTGGGCCTTTGTAAGGAATGAAATCCAAAGCTTTGCTCCTTGAGGAAGCAAAAACGGTTGACCTTGTAAAGTCATTTATGATGGCGATATTTAAAGTGTTTTTTGGAAATTCTTTTATATTTTCGGAACAGGATTTCAGATGCCTTGGAAGTATTTATTTTACAAATGACCTAAGCAAATATTTCGTGGAACAGTTTCAACATTTATCAGAATTTTTTTTCAAAGGATTTCGGGATATCATGATTTATCAGAATATGACTATTTTCTATACATTGTATCTTGGTACAAGATATGACGTACTTGTGGCTGAAACTGTGAAACTGTGCTTACTTTGTGACTGATATTTTAAATTTCTAAAGAGTTTTTAAAAAGTTAGTGAGACCTTAATTTATGAGAGTATATATTAGTTCAGACAAAAAGAGAAACAACAATGCCTGGTCATGCTCCAAGTAAGGAAGTATACGTTTACGAGGTGGTGTAAGACGGAGCCGTCAATTCACGAAAATTTAGGGGGGGGGGGTGTAAGTGTATTTTGGAAATTTAGGGGGGGGGGATAATTTTTCAATGAAAATACGAAAAAAGGTATTTTTCAATGAAAAATAGACATTTTGAAAATATAGGGATGGGAGCAGGGCATTTACACTCTTTTCAACGCTGTATCCAGGGGGGCGGGGTTAGTGGTTTTGAACCCCCCCCCCCCCCCTGTCCCGAAATGTTTGCCTCATTCGTAAAAACATAACAAAGATGAGTATAAGACAATTTTGATGCTTTTTTGTACACCCCCTCCCCACCCTCCACCCCGTGAAAAAAAAATCATGGATACGACCCTGACTCTTTGTTACATTGTTTAAATTTTTTGGATTTTAACATCTTTTTCGTCAATTAATCACTTAATGAACTGGGCAATGTTTGAATATGTTTTAAATTCTTGCCAACTGAAACTTCAATTGCTTTAAATCCTTGATTCGCCAAACTTTTCCCAGTTCCCTCGATCTTTTATTCAACACTGAATTTTATATTATCAGCACAGAAAAACTACTTATCAAGTGCACCTGGCGGATACTGAATTAATATTTAAAGATGACACCAACGAAACTTGGATTCCCTCTTGGCATTTTCGCCCATCTCCCTGTAATTATTGTAATTTTTGGCCTTTGGGGGGTGTTATATGCCCTTAACCACCTCCTGTACCCGTTCCTGCTGACAACATTGATTATTTAAATAACTCCAAAACTTGAACTTTTAGTAGCTTAAAATTTAAGTTTTGAGATTAATGGATACATTAAAAGCTGTCGTGATTGACAGATAAATATTATACAACAACCCGCTGAAGACAATTAAATATGAATAAATAAAGTAAAACTGCTTGGCTGTAGAAATACTAGAGATAATGCTGAATAAAAATAGATATCGGTTTTTACCAAGTTTAAATTTATTGGAAATAGTTAAAAACTGACATTGAAGCAGACTGAGTAAAGAAGGAAACGCCCCAGAGTTATTTTAGATGTAATCCCCCTCCCCCTTCTTCCTTCATGCACTCGCACGTCAGTAGAAACTGCGGGGAACACACTCCCTTCCCATCTTACAAAAAAATAAATTAAAGTAAATAAAGAAATGAGTGAACTTTTAAGGTGGTTTAATGAGATGGAAATTATAAAAAAAAGCAAAAATTTAGCCAATATTTTTGTTTTTACAATCAACCATATAATTTTACTTGGTAACGCTGGATACTATTGGGTTTATTTTTTATCTCTACTTTGAAATAATTTAGCTTTGTCCTTTTTATATTCCAATCTCTGGACTTTTTTTTTGCAGGAAGCGGCTACGGATGGATTGAAGCGTGCCTTGAAAATGTTTGGCAATGCTATGGGAAACTGCCTAAACGATAGAAACTATTTACGATGGGTTTCAAAGAAAATGGTACCACAAAGAGATACAGAACCTACTAACATTATGACCGAAGTTTCAGAAGACGTCCATGAAGCTAGATATTCAAGTATCGATAAAAGATTTGAGTTTCAAGCCAAACTTTCAAGCCTAGAAAGTTTCCTGCCTTATAATTTTGTTTCAAATAGCACTGGACTGATAAATGACGAATGTGATAAACCAAAATCAGTGGATCCTGGAATGACAAATCTTACCATAAAAAAAGAACTGAACGGCTTACAGGAAACAGTAAAAAATGGGTCTATGCTGCGGCCAAGTTTTTCAGAATCCACCATATCTGGGATGAACAGCAGAGCTTCAACAAGTCGAAGAAGTGGTTCTCCTGCTGTCCCGCCTGTGGTGACATCTACTGCAAAGTCATGTGAAAAATTTACTGAATGTGTAAAGGAGTGTAATTTGAATTCTAAAGAGGGAGCTAGTATGAGTGAAGAAGATCGTATTAAATTAGAGAGGAAACGGAAGCAACAAGAACAAAGAGAAAAGTTTTTGGAGAGACTAAAAAAACCTAAAACTGATAGTGAAAATAATGATAAAGGCCTTGAACCTGAAGGTATATTATTTTTATTTTGAAAGTGGTCTCAATTATTTGTTAACTAATTTTAAGCAGTGTTTCAAACTCAGTAGTTTTCTGGACAAGGAAGTTGTAGTTGTGTACTTTTAATTAGCGTCCAACTTTGCGTTTGTCTATGATCCAGAGGCCTGTATCCACTGGCCAATCCAAGGGGGCCGGGAGGACCCTCCCCCAGTTTTTTCTGGCGCCCTCTTTCTCCAATTTTTTCACTCTTTGTATTAGAATACATTTGTCAATTTGGTCAGTTATTGGCATTGTCGCGTTGGCCCCCCCCCCCCAAGATTTTGCTCATTGGCGCCCTTGTCACATTGAGCCTACACCGAGATTTTGCTCCAGATCTTCCCCTGCCTGTATCTTTCAAAGGGTGGTACACATCTGCGGTAGGTAGTTTAGGGTGGTTTCTAGGGTAATCAATAATGTTGATTCGGTAAATGATAAACAAATTTCGTAAGGATTTTTCTTTGATTTTTTTGTAATCAAGATACCAAAAAAGCATTATTCTAAGTTCTGGGGATGTGTTTGTTCGATGTTTTTCGATGAAAATGCCAAAAAAGATGATTTCTCAAAATTCCTTCTTCCCTTAAGAAGGAGTGAATTGCGCCATTCTCCACCCTAAATTGTCGCTCCAGCTCTTTTGTTTACACAATTAATTTCCACTTGTTGCTTAAGGTGGTCAAAAACCAGAAGTTTACCCTTTTAGTTTTTAAAATTAGCAGTCATCAAGGTATTTTAAAAGTGAATATGTGCTTCCTCGTCATACCATGAGCTATATTAGATAAGATAGCGTATATTTAAAGCTTGAACATGGCAATGTGTAAATACCGTAATCAAATTGAATCAGAAACTTATAATATTTCTGACAGAGAGAAAAACGAATAATTACATTATTTATTATAATTCATTATATAATATCATTATTATAAATGATGACATTAAGTCAATCATTTATTGTGGAAGTGAAACACAGAAACAGAATAAATGTAGCGATTAATTTGAGAAGTTCCGTTTAATTTGCTAGTGTTTAAAGCAGTGCTTCCATTTCTACTATATTTTAGAGTAGACTACTTTATTTTGAATGTTTCTCCTCTAATATTTATAGACCTACTTTAGTACTTTATTTCTACTTTAAATTTAGATTTTACACCTTTTTTTTTTTGCCGAGCCTATGGATTTTTGTTACGGAAATAAGAATTTTGAATACAACGGCGGGATTTTAGCAAAAGCGATGACAAACTTTCTTGTTTATGTCGGACTTGGATAGACCCGCGAAATTTGAAACAAAATAACCAACGGGGAAGGACTGAAGGTTTGATTTTTGGAACTGGGTGACATCCATCAAGACGCCATGTGGAGTGATAAACTTCACTACCGTTCTTCATGTCATTCGGTTTATTTTTGGACTTCCCTGCTGAATTGTCCTTGGGAAAAGACTTTTCAGCGTTCTGAAAACAGTAAAAAATGAAAAGAAGAATGGGCTAAAAGACGTAACCTTGGCTGCGACGATTTCTGTCAAGTATGGGATGAAGCGCAAAGGCCCCCCTACTTTCACCGAGAGTTTAAAGAAAAAAAATGAAGTCTGTGAAATCCGATGCAACTGCATTCCAATGCGTCGCTTTTTTAGGCATTGGGAAAGACGATGGGGATGGCGACAACAACGCTGACTCGGGGTATTAATCTTAGTATTTGGTGTTTTCGTGCGTCTACATGGCATTTTCTGGAAAACTGGGAGGCAGGTAACAGTCTACACTAGTTAAAATCGAATAATTCAGAATATCAAAATGCACGCGCTGTCCTTAAATCAAGCTTTAAGTGATTCATTTTTGCTACTATACTCTGCTTCAAATTAACAACTCAATAAAAAAAAAGTAAAAACAAAAATAATGCTTGAAAAAGCGACCGGTTGAATATCATTCATGCCAATCCTTTGTACCAATCAAATAAAAACGAGGGTGTTGCAAAAGTAATAATAGAGAAGGAAAAAATAATGGCAAAGAAAAACGAATAAATAAAATATATTTATGTGGTCCAGAATCTGAGATCTGGACCCTGAATCTATAAATCTAAACCGAACTTAACTAGTTGAAAAATAACAATTATTGTTTTAAAGGTTAAAAGAATATATATTTTGGTACACGTAAAAGGTCTTGAGTTGCAAAATAAGTCGTCTTGAACAAATGCTATTAAAAGGCAGCCTAATAAGTCTTTCCTTGTAACTTGAAAAAAATTCAGAAAACAGGTAAACTTTTAGGGATTTTTGTATTGAAAATAGGGATTTCTAGGGATTTTCCACCAGCCTTATATAGATGGGAAAAATTTGAAGTGGAAACACTGGTACTATAGGATGAGAATCAATTTTGTTAACATTCCTGTTCAAATAGTAAGCACGATAACATACTTACTTCCGGATTGTGTCCTACTCTTTTTTTTTTCTACTTTTAATTCTACTCTTTTTTTGGCACTTAAATACTTTGATCCCACAGTAGTGGAATGGAAGCACTGGTTTAAAGGTAAAATATAGGCAATCTCCAAAATAATATGCTTGTGAAAGAACGTATTTGTGTATGCATTTGACCCAGTTTCGTTCAGGCTCGCTGAAAGCCATGCCTTTTTGAAAGGATTAGATAGATTATTTGATAGGATAAATTAAGTGATTAAGTATTAAAACAGGTTCTTTTGATTTTTGCGTGTTTAAAGGTAAAGTGCAGACAAGCCTAAGAAGGACTTTTGTTTTATTATTTAGATTATTTTGCAGTTTTTTTTTATTATTTAGCAGCTTTCGAACTTTGCTTTAGTTCTAATATATTATTTCTATAAATGAGCGGAGAGACAGAATAGACCTTGCAATTAAACAAAGAAAAAAGGAAACAAAATGATTAAAAAATTTTCGCCAGTGAACAAATGTACCGGTATTCCAGCAAAGACTTCTGCTAAGCTTGATTTTGGGTAAAAAAGTAAAAAAAAAAGAGAAAGTAGAACAGAAAGAACTGTGAGGATTAAGAAGCAGAGAAGCCAAAAAGAAAAGCCATTGAAGGAAAAAACCATGTAAGAATAAAACTTGAAAACAAACAAAAATAAGTAAACAAAAACAAAAATCTAAGAATATAAATCGTTTTTGTTTTTCTATTGACTTGGAAATACAATAGTCTATGCCATTAAACCATTTAGAAAAGTAGAATAAAGTTCTACGCCACGGGGATTGTTGTGTTACAACTTACAAAACAATGTCCTAAATATTAAACAAAAACATTTTCTTATATTGTAATAGTGTTTTGGCTTTATTAACAAAAGAAGACCTCAAAAATGGTTCAACTACTATTTGTGTAATTTTCTGTTTTCAAACTCACAAGAGCAAACAATAGCCCTCTGTGTTTTGACTTACATTCGGTTTCTTTTCTTTTTTTTTGCTTTTTTCGTGTTCTAACAATTGGAAAAAAACTGTTATCATATTTTTAGATTCAAGGTTTAAGTTTTTATTTCACACAAAATAAACACACAAAAGTAATTAAATAAAGAAAACAGGGAGCTGAGCTCAAAAAGAAGGCTATCTATTGTAATTTGAATTTCTTGGTGGCCGGCATTTACCCCCTCCCCCTGCGATTACCCCCCCCCCCCCCCGAAAATACAACGTAAACTTGAGTGAGTGGCGCATAATACACAAGTACCAAAATTCCTTCCCCTACGGAGATAAAAAAAATAAAACTCAAATAAAATTTTCAACTTCGGAAAGCCTTATTCTCCACGGGGGGGGGGGGAGTGTATTTTCGGCATGGGGGGGTATTTTCCGGGTTGGTAAATGCCTAGAACCGAATTTCATATCTGCCAAAAATACAAGGAAAGAAAAAAGAAAGAGAAAAAAATATAAGCCACAAACGTCATAGTTTGAGCAGGAAAGGGACAAAGGAGGCTACCCTAGCATGGCAAATTCTCAATAGAATACTAAAAAAATTAATTAGATAAAACCAATAAACAGAAATTTTTGTTTCTTGATTTCAAGTTATCTTTTTTATACGAAAATAGCTTCGTATAGGTTACTCGTTTTTTTTGCTATTGGGACATTTCAGACGTTGTCGCTTGGTTTGTTAAATGTTATTTTTGGTTTCGTGTTTGTACGAATTATGCAATTTTTCCATCATTTCGAGAGCTTTTTTTCATTTTATAGATATAAATAAAGCAAATCTCCCCTTCAGAAACCGTTCAACCAAATAAGGATGATCATACTATAAGGCGGGTGATACTTACTCTAATAAAGAGGGGGATCTAATTGCTAAAACCCCATCAAAATTTTGCTCATCTTTGGGGTGTGTTGTTTTCAAGATTTTCGCTTGGGTTCATTGGTCACATCTTGGAGAACTCGCCCTCTCATCGGCACTCCTGCGTCTAATTAAGTTGTGGATGAAATTCCTAACGTCCAAAATCAAAACCCAAAAAATTCAACTAAAAAGGGTTTTTATTTCACTACGCCATATATTTTATTCCCTCTTGCTCTATTGATTGGTGTAATCAGCGAGAATAACTATATTTTTGCTGTTTGATGTATCCTTGTTCAAAACCCACTATTTTCTTTCATTTTACATTTTGTCTCGTAATTTCGAACTGCATTTGCTCAAGACTGGACTATTGCAGAGAATGCGTTTGGTGGTCAATCTTCATAAGAGGAATGAAACTGTGGAATATTGTGAAATACTAAGAGATGTTTGCTTAACTCTGCAGTAAATACGATACTTTGGTCTGAAAATAAGCTCTATTCAAATTTCATTCCTGCCTTTGCAGGAGTCTCTCGTCTCAAATTTATAATATTCAACGTTTTTGTCGAAGTTTTTCTGGGCTTTTTGATCACTCCTTGAGGAATTTATCCAGAATAAATGGAAAATATACAATTTGGGCTATGTGTTTGCACATTAGAGAGGGGGGATGGAGGTAAAGTATTTGGACATTGTGAAACAATTCTTACTACATAACACAGTATATAATTAATATAACAGTAAGATCACGGCTCAGGAATTTTGGGCTTCTACATTCTCGGCGAGTACAAACAGCTTCTCCCATTTAATCTACCGTCAGTGGTTTAGTGTATATTTGTCAGTTACTGAATAATGGTGCGAATTTGTATTATTCGTAGTTGCGAAAGCAGAAAGAAATTGTGTTGAACCGGCGAAGTAGTTCGCTACTGTCCCATCTCACTTGTATGACTTAACTGATTGGCTAATACAGGATTTCTAAAAGGGGAGAAAGTGATTAAATTTGTGAAAACACGGAAATTTCTAGTGCTAACTTCTAATCAAAAATAGTGCTATGCCCGCCCCCATTAATATGCAAATATATAGCCTGAATTTGTTTCTAAAGTATTATATTTTTATCATATTTAGGTATATTTTATTCGGATTGAGAGTCAGAAAAACATATTAGAAGAATATTATGTAGGGGGTATTTCATACGAGTACCATTTATCGCCCTCCGGCTTAAAGGTAGGGTCCAAGCCCTACTTTGTATCTTCTTCCATAACTTCTTACTTCTGGCATTTTACGCAGGACATGGACTATTTTGGTTATCAGTCTGAACATGAAAGATTAAATTTACTTTCCCTCGAGCCAACAAAATCGTGATGATCTTTAGGTATCAAGGATATCAAAATGAAAAGATTTTTTGGTTCTCTGGAACCATCTTAGGTCTATTCGTACCTGAAAATCATGAATTTCTGTTTTTTTCCTTTTGCTTATTTCAAAATGTTAAAGTTTTTACATTTTATGTTCACTGGTATAACTTTAAAAAATTGAAATTCGAAGAGATGAAATAAACCTATCATTGACTCCGATTCAAAAATTTTTATATTTCAGACGAAACAAAAGAGTGGATGCGAATACTTTCTGATGACATTGGGCTTGATTTGAGTGACGACCCTTTCCGGCCTGATCCTATTGACCTTGAAGAAGATAGGGAAGCTGTTATTATTAAGCAAGAGCCTAAATTCGTCGGAACGAAGTCTAAATAATAAATGTTTAAATTTTTTTGGAAATACATCTTCCTTGAGTGATGGCCTTTCCGGGCAATTCCCACTAATCTTTATAAAGACAGAGAACCTATTATTATCAATTAAGAGCCCAGACTGTCCAGCATAAGGCTTTAACAGCAATAGTTAACAAATATTTGTGAAGCTTGTTTCGAGAAAAAGAAGAAGTATTTTAGAATGTGCTTCAGTGAAAGCAGTATTCATTTAACTGTAAACAATTTGAATGGCCTGCTTTTTTTGCTCATAGTTCAGAGAATTTTCGATCATCCCTGTATAAATAAAATATGCTTGTTTATGATTTTTGAGCAGCAGAAATGCAAAATGCTGAAAATGTTTTAGATTATCACCCAAATTATTGACAGAAGGCCTATTCTGTGTGGATCTGTGCAAGGACATTGTGTCCAGGAATCCGCATGTTATGGACTTGAGCTGGGACGCAGACATTCTATAGACTCAATTTCCTTTTTAATTTAATTTTTTCATCAGGTTAAGAAATGGGCCTGGTGATGTCATGATTAATAGCCTGTAGTTTTTGGTTCGCCTTGTCGTAAATAGCCTGTTTATTCCAGCCTTTTACTTCCTGGGGAAAAAATCCCTGTTTTCTAAGAAATTTGATTTTATTCATTTGCACCCTGGCATATTTGAATGCCACCGATGTTGTGAACTTGAAGATTGACTTTTTATATCATTGGTGTTATCTTTACAACCTACCCAAATGAATTGTTTCGATTTTTATAATATTGCTTGGTAGCACAACTGCCGAATCATGGATCTAAAAATCAATCCCATCCCATCATCAATCATTAGGTAAGTTTAGAAACACTGTAGAAGTTCTCTCTAAGCTTTTGTAAAATGTCGTTCAGCCTAGAAAGGCGAACTGTTCAAAGAAAAACATGGTCAGGCTCTAGGCTCATTCACAATATTATCCTACTAATACTGAGATTAAGTTAGTGCTAATTTGAGACAGTCGTGTTTTTCATAGAATTTTCTGATTGGCTCAAATTAGCGCTAGCTTAATATTGGTATTAGTTAAGTCTCGTTATGAATGGGACTTAACTGTTTTTCAGCCCTGTTTTCAGATTCTCGTAAACTGTTTCTTTCTTGGAGAAGACAGGCCAAATTAAAATCACAACAAAAATTAGGGACTAAGTCATCTAAGAGTATCAGAACTCATTTCTCAAGTCCAAAATGTACTTGCCTCTATAATTCTAACCTATTCTGAATTTAATCACGGCTCTATTAAACTTCAAACACTGCCTTATTTTCCACGGTCAGTTTATATCAACCTACATTGCTGTTCTTCAGACCAGTCTAAAGACGTAAAAGGACCTTTAGTGTGGTTCATATGCCTCCTTGCATAAAAAAAAGAAGGGAGGGTTGCGCAGTAATGCTTCCCATCTAAGTTCAAGGTTTAATACATTTTAAAACACAACTTTCCAATCTTCTCAAGCTTTAACTTCAAGCGAAATCTTTTCAATTTTTTCTTATTCCCTTTTTTTACTCAAGTGTTTTTGCCGGGAAATCATTCAACTTTATATACTGTTACCAATAAACGTACGGATTTTAAATTTGATATGACAACTAATAACACGCTTAGGTTTCAAGCATGCCTGCACACACAAGGGGGTAGGGGCTAAAATTGTTCACAATCTCCCTCCCTCCTAATTTGGGTTTGAAGCAGGATCTTTGACCCTCATCTCCCGAAAAAAAATTGCCCCCTCCCACCTAAGAGTAAGTATTTTCACCCAAGATCTCTTTTGTTAAGCTGAAAGAATTTCAAATGTCTTTAATTCTTAAAAACTCGGGTAACTAGAGTGATCTGTATGGTAGGTGATCGGAACTCGATTCTAATATGCATACCTTTCTTTGATTAACTTTAAACCAAGTTCAAAACATGGAATATGGGGTGGACAAGAGCGAACAAATCAAACTGGTTTCTGAAGAAAAGAAAGGTGCCATATAGTCTTACCAAGCTGGATATTGAACGAATCTACCTTAGATCCTCCTGTGCCTCCAGAGGCGCTTATGGCATCCAGGAAGAGTCGCCAGTCATCTCTCATCGCTGCGGCCGCCCAGACAACTTCCCATTCAGGTTGGATTGAGGTTCGCGAGGTCAGCTTGGTAGCTACGTCTTAGGGTATTTTTGGGGTGTCCTCTTCTTCTGGTACCACGTGGCTGACACTGAAGGACGACCTTCGGTAGTCGAGTTTCGGGATAGAACGAATTTAGACGCTTTTTAATTTTGCAAACACTTCTTATAACATGTATTCTTGTTGTATTAATATGTTTCAATGACGGCATCCTGTCTGTGGCACTAATAGTCTTTAATTACAAGATTTATCAAGCGTGCCAAAAATTACCAGAATTTTTCTATCAAATGATTCTACTAGTAGACCAAATGACATGTATGACTTTCTTTGTCTATCTTTAAACTTAAAAAAAAATTGTCCAGATGCATGCGATTCGATTATCTAAAGTTCAAACCATAAATAATTTTTAATCAAACTGGTTTATGAAGAAAAGGAGTGTGTCATATGCTTACCAAGCTAGATATTTATCCACTTTAGACGATTTTGAATTTTTGTAAATACTTTTTATAACAATTATTCTTATTGTATTAATGTGGCTCAATGACGGCATTCTGAATGTGGTGGCAACAGTCCTTAGTGGAAAGATTTCTCAAGCGTGTAAAAAATTACCAGAATTTTTTCTATCAAACAGTTCTACTAGTAGATCAAATGACCTGTATGCCAAATTGTTGGTATTCTTCTTAATGAAAAATATATCTAGTAAGCAGCGCATTGCTTTCATAAAATGAAAACTTGCAGGAATTTGGTACTCTTATGAAATACTGAAGGAATCTTTCCTCATTTGATTCTGAGAATTCTGTTTCTTTCTTTGATTATATTATGTGTCTCATATTGCCCGATTAAACGGAAATATTTTCTTTGAAGCCATTTTTATAGGGGTATGGTAAGGCTAGGAACATCAACAGCGATAGTAATCGTTCAGCATCTAATACGTGGCTAGATATAGAATCCCTTAATGCTCTTTCACATGCAGCCTCATTCTTTCTTCAGCTCCATAGTTATTTTCCCAAAAGCCGTATATTCGACATTTGTTGTCTGGTCTTGTTTATCTTTACTTTCAACGTTATATTCCATCTTGTGTTTTTCACCCTTCTAACCATAACCTTCTTTGCTAGAGTAATATTCAAATCCGTTTTGCTCCGCCTAAACCAAAGTATAATCACCTACGGAACAAGTACTGACAAAACCTATCCTCTCCACACAAAAAAATTGACCCTTTGTATACCTATGTGAACCTGGCAACTAAAACCCGTAGTTACACAATTCATCCCGGTTACTCGGTATTTTGGCTCGGAGCGATTAAGTAGTACAGCACTTTGCGTCTAGAGGCGCTGAGGTACGCGGGGTCACTTTTGGAGAGTTTTGTCAGTACTTGTTCCGTAGGTGATTATACTTTGGTCTAGACCAAATGTTCGAGGCTCTGTTCTTATTAATATTGATGCCAACTGTTGAAGGAAGTGTTTATAAACAAATCAATGAATTTTTTCTCTATGCCATCGGCACTTAAGGCTTCTAGGGGGCGTTCTATTAATTTAACCCTTTTGTATTCTTTGTGGCGCGTGAATAAATTTAATTATTTGTCTCTCAATTTTCGAATGCCAAATTGTAAAGACTGCTATTAACATTTTTAGAAAAATATCCTTTGGATTCTAAATGAAATTGAGGGAAATATCAAATTAAATCTAACTTGATAGTTCTGTACTTAAAACTTAGCGCTTATACATTTTAAGAAGCCCAGTCAAACGTTTACATAAAACCCCAATACCCAGGGAATATTTTGGAGGTAATTGTGGCAGCAGATTCTCATAATATTTGTTCATATTCATTTACTTATTTCCGGTCCGTAAAAAAAACACAAACTATAAAAAAAACGGTATACAGAAAAAGAAAAATACAGAAACATCACAACCTGATTAGATGTTGAAACAATTAACAGCAGTCATGTACTGAATACTTGAATAATATAGACATTCTTGTCTAGGAAGGGGTTATCATGGCTAAAAACTTATTTTAGAGGAATCTGTCGCAGTAATTTTTGACAAAACTGTTTCAGAACCAGCTATATTTTATTTCTCGGTTAATCCTGAGTTTAGGTATATAAAGGTAAGGGAAGTAATTATTTTGTGAATTTGACATAATTTCCAATGGAGTCTATCTATATATTTTTGGGCAGAATCTTTCGAAATAATGCCGTGTATAGAAATGAAGGGGTTCTGTTGAATTATACGGTTTGACATGGATCATTCGGTTGAAGCATTTCTATTTCGAACAAAGGAGGCATAAGACGCATCGCACTTGTTTCAAAATAGAAAGTCAGTGTGGCGTATTGGGATCGCGCCATCTGTGGCGTTAGGACTGCGTCATGTGTGGCGTTATGTTTTTGTGGCACCAGTGGCGATAAGGGCCGCACCAATTGTAATGGGGGAGAGAATAAGATGTTTGACCGCGCCACTCCCCATGGGAGAAATCAAAATAGGTTAACTAATAAATTGGATGTCCCTTGTGAAGTGACCAATTGCGTCGGGGAGCCATCAATCCAGGCGTGTAATCATTCTTCGTAAAATTATCAGATTCCTCGAGAGCGTACCAATGGAGAACAGTTGAACTAGTTATCTACTCTGGGATGCTAGATACAGGCATGTAAAATAAAGCAACATAAATAGAAAGGTAACAGATTTATTAGACTTACATATTTAGTTGTACAGCATTGAACTTCAGTAATGCAAACAGAAAATAGACTTCTTAGTAATAATAGCTGATCTCTAATGACAAAACTTGAATGACAATAATCCACGAAAAGTACTCCTTCACTACCTTATAACATGAGTTCTGATTCTGAGCAATAATCACTATTTACCAATTGGCCCATCTGCTCATAGAGGGCCCGCCACTTTACTCTTATGCTGACGGAATTAAATCATAATGCTGCTAAACTATCCAATAGTTTTTTCCAGGACATTCTTATCATTAAACATACACATTCCTGAGAGTACTTCTAAAAATTACCAAACTAAGTTTTAAACAATGTCCCACTTTGTTTTTCAAAAATACTTCAGCTAGATTCCAATCCTTTTCATTAGTTTGGTACATGCAAAAACCCGCAGTTTTTCGCCTTTGAAATCTGTCAATAGCGTCTGGAATTTTCAAGAGCCTTATATTTTGTTGAACAAAAGTTTTACAAAGTACCATGGAGTACTTCCGAATGATTCATCTCTTGCTTTGAGCTTTTTAAAGAGATATTGGGTTGACAAGTGAATAAGGGTTTGAAACATAATTTCACACCTAACTAAGGGAGCGTGATTTACGTTGGAAGTTTATTTGGAAAAAGTTCAGTGTTTCTTATTTTAAATTATAAGTTATACACCGTACAGATTTCCCGTCCCATTTTTTAATGACGTCCCCTCATTAGGCTTTGCTCGCCCTTAGGGATTTGAAGTATTTTGAAATTTGTTTACTACTTATCCTGAACAATTTTCAATTGATATAGTAACATTATAAGTCTATTTAAGCTTAATCAGATATGCTTATAATTCTTTTCTGTGTTACTTTTCTTATTTTGTTACATATAGTCTCCTAAGGTTCCTCTACTGGACTACGATAGCTACTTACACCGAGGTTTTTTTTTGTTCTTTCTACATCTAACATTGATAATTCCTATATATCCAACAATGTTTGGTAAGGTTGGGCTTATTCTAATATTACTAAAAAAAAAATTTTATTTTCAATATTATCACTTATAAATTTTTTTTTCTTAAGCTAGCTACGGAATAACTATGTTTCCTGTCTTACGCTAAATTAAACAAATAATATGATAACACTACACATAATTCTACCTGAATATCTAGCGATACATACGTTAATGATTAAACACAATATTATGTTTATCATTTTCACTGGTAATAAAAACACTTTCACTGGGGTTGTTTGTTATGTAATATCAACAATAGATTATCGAAGCTGTTAAGTTGTCAGATATGAGTTCACACCTATTTTACCACTATACGTGTCCTTTACGTACTCACTTGTTCGGTTGCAAATCATAGTCCTTCACTAGTATCGTCTTGTTGAAGCAAAATTTTAAAATACTTCATATATAGTTTCTTCGCAGGTTAGTTGGAGTATGGTTACTTTCATCTTGTCGAAGTGACTTCTCTAATTATCAAACTGGAAATGATGCTTTTGGTTACAGGTGTGTTGAATTTCGCCATTAGAGTTCGTTCTCACCTGTTGTTTTTGGATAGTTCGTAGGGTGCTTTACTGTTAAGGGTTTGAGCACTGGGATTGCGTTGCTGACAGAGGGGTTGACTATTTCATAGTATTTCATTCTTGGGCTGTCTTGAATGTACATATCGTCTCTGAGAATGTATTTATCGTGTAAAATTGTTCCTTCGCGCACTTATATATTATAGTTCATAAAATTATTCGTGCATGGCTTGTACCCATTAGCTTTTGTGGGGATTCCTTGGTTAATCATAGGGGAAATGATATTTGAATTTGGAATGAGTCAACATAAAACTGTAGTAATTCCTTCATCATATTGTCTTTAACTCTTGGAAAGAGTACATTGTCATTCAGGGGTAATTCACTGGGATTATTTTGGTTTCTATGGTTCAACGGTTGGTTTCCAAGTCTATATTTTAAAACTTATCTCGTAATATTTACGGTAATATCTCTAATGTCTCTGTAGTCTCTTAATGGAGGAATGATCGAGTGGATTTAACCTGTGAATTCTCGACATGTAAAAATCTGCTAAATTGGGTTCATCAACACGCTAAACATGTTTAATTGGGTTCATTAGTCTTATTGTCAAGGATGATGTATTCTCACATCTTATGCAAGATAATAGAATTCTCAGGATTGTTATGTTTATAGTTCGATAAAGCACTGGATACTAAGATTTGTTACCTGATACAAAATATGATTTGTGATCGAGGAAAATTATTCTTTGTCAAACAATCAGCGTTTCCTTGATCAAAGGGTATCCATAATTTCCATATGCGAAGTTGGGACGAGAGTTTCTTGGGATTTATGGCGAGTACTCGTCGTTGGTCGAGATGTGATGAAAATAGGTGCTACTGGGCTATACTTGCACGTCTCTGCATTGTTCTGGATAGTTTCTGATATGCCGTTCCAATTCCTGAAATAAAATAACTCGGCAGAATCACACGTTCTTTAAAACGAGTAGTCATAATACAAATAGGTCATGTATCAATTGGGTATAGAATTTTACGCTACAAGACAATGTTAATTTAAATTCATTAACATTATTATACACACACATTTATTTATAACGAAACGACATTATTATTACGTTGGTGGAAACATATATGAAGTTTCCCTTCGGACTTCTAACATAGAGATTTCTTCTAAGTTATTATAATATAACGATGATATAAGAGATTAATTCTTACAAAGTGAGGTTTCTTATCATGCTCTCTAGCATACACTATTAAATACACTTTATTTATATTTCTCTTAACACCTAATTACTTTTAAATAGATTCGAAATAATCATTTAAGTATTTTTTGCACTACTTAATTAAATTTGAAGTCTAATTTTACAAAATATTTCAGGCCTAATTTGTTCATGCATGTCCTTGCTGTTTAATAAACGTATTTTGGAGCGTCATAGCCACATGGTTTAGCGTAAACGATACTACATGGAGGGAACCAGACATAGTAATGACGAGTGGAGACCTCTATACCCACTCGTTTTCTAATGTCTTCCCTTTTTCTTGGCCTAGGTGTTTTCATGGGGTTCTGGGTTTAATTTTTGCATTTCAGCCGTTTCCCCGTGCTCTTCCTTTGGTTTTTGTCTTCTAAGTCTTAAAATTCTTCCATAATTAAAGGTTAGTAGGGTTCTCATAGTCAGGGAAATCGTGAATACGAAGCATACGGTCAGTAGTATGTTCCACCAAAAATTGGTTGAGAATAATCTGTATCTCTCTTCTACGTACGTTAATCTCTGGTCTTCATTAGTAAATTGGGGGATCTGGGAGTATAATGCTTCGCTTATTCTTGTAAGTTGTAACGTTCCTTTATTCTTTTCTATTTTGGACCATATTGCGGTTTTTATTTCCTCGCTCTCTATACTTGGAATAGTATACGACAGGTTGATTGCCTTAAAATTGATTATTTTAGGACTCGTGGTAATTAACGGCGTTTGAACTGTTGATTCTTTAGTTACAAGTCGACATCCTTGTTTTATGGTTATTGTACCCGCATCTTGTAATAGTAATTCGGTCCTGTAACTTGGATCGATTTTTTCTGTATTATTGTTGCAAGATAAAGTTCCAATGGTTTCTCTCTGAACAGAAAATAACCAAAGGTCATTTCTGAGATGTATGAATATCTCTGGTTCATTACTTCTCATCAAAGCTTCACAAGAATTAGGTATTTCTTCCTGCTGTGTGTCTTTTAAGAATATGTCCAACACACAAGATCCTGACTTTACGGTGTAAATAGATAATGTAAGTTGGAAAACTTGATTTTCGAATAATACACACTCCTTTATATCTTGTTGGTTTGCTAGGACATATTTTCGTCTATCTTGGTACAAGTAAATATTCCGCTTCGGATGTAATATTCATGAATGAATTTGTCCTCTTTATATTAGCAGGGAAGGTCGAGATTTTGTACAAGTCATATATGGATTGTACTGCGAATAATTGTTCATTTATTTCCGTGATATGTACTTTTAGCTTTGTATAATATAGGAATAAATTCGATACTTCTGGTTCTATGGGTAAATATAAACAAAACGTTAGGTGTGTTTTCATTTCATCTAAAATGCTTTTTAGGTTAGAAGGGTCAAGAAAGTCGTATGATAAGGTTCCTCCCGTGAGGGAAAATAATGTGAACTCGAACTTACTAACATCTGTTGCTAGATTTAGTAACGACATGATGATTATATCGAGATACCATGGTCAGGCTCGCATCTGTCACTACACGATCCACTTCATTCCTCAAGTAATTCATCACATTTACAGTTTTTGAGATTTTCTTTGATATCATTTCGACTTTATCTCTGGTAGTTTTCTATACTTGCTTGTATCTTCTCGACATGTAATGTTACGTTCATGGAATTATTCAATTTTTTTACCTTTCCTCTTAGGATATTTAGGTCTTCCTACGTCGTTAAACGAAAAAGACGGGAGGCGAGTTCTCCGATTATTGAAACTAGGCTTGTAGATCTATGATATTTACTTCTTCGAAAAAATACTTCAAAAATCCTCGTCGTACTTTGTTTTAATTTTTGTATTTCCGTATTGAATAGTTCAAACAGAGCTTGTAATCTTTGTCTGTATAATATTAAAAAGGCTTGGTGAGTTGACACTTTTTGGGCGTTTTTCTCGTTTAGATCAGGTAATGGTTCAATATCTTCTTTTGTTGGCTCGTCGGCCATTGCTAATCTAGCACAAGTGCGTTTACCGTCTATTATACAACATTTCTTATGTACGTAGTCATCTTCTTCCTCTTTCTTAGAATTATTTTTCTTTTTTTCTGGTTTTACCTCTTGTACTTTTATCGTTTGTGTCTCGGTATGTCTGACCGGAATTCTTGCCCTTAGGCCTATAGTAAATATGGCAATCGGCTGTGTGCGCGTAAACGTGGGCCTTGTTGACCAAGTCAATTATGTAAGTATCTTTGGTTTTAGATAAGTCAGCATGGGAAAATTTCTAGGTGATTCTTTACTAAGTGCGTTCATTTCTGGGACTGTGTTCGTCGTAGTTTTCTGACATTGAAGATTGTATTTCTCTTACTGGGGTCTCATAAATAGGCGTGGTTGTTTTTGTGTCTTTTTCTTTCCTTTCTGTGTGGTTTCTATCCTTATTATCTTGTTGTGTATTTGAAAATTTCAACTCCTTTAGGATAATAATTTGTCTGTAGTCTTTTTCCTTTGTGAGTTTGGATAATATTTGCTTCTTGACATTTTTCTCAGCATGATTTTGCCATAGTTCCTTGAGGAAAGTCCACAGGCTCGGTAGGTCATTTAGTATTTCGTAATTTCCTTCATAAAGTTTTCCTTCCCTTGTAATCAATTTCTTGGGGTTTCTTATAGGTTTCATTGCGGTAAAATCTCTTGACAAGTGTTCAACATTATTCGCTGACCTTTTCTTTCGGTTTTCCTTGGTACAGGTTCCTAGTGCCATATCGATTTCCTTCATTTTCTTGTCAAAGTTATTTATTATGAATTTTGATTTTAGTTCTGGGATAACTGGGATGTGTCATTCTTTGTTGTCCTGACTATGCATCATTCTACTAGTCTGTACTCCTTTAGCCGACCTTACGAATTAAAATATCGATTCTTTGAGTTTATTCGTAGTTTTCTTCAGTCTTGTTACTTGTTGAAACAAGGTTTCAAAGGGTTTGGGATCACATTTCATGAAGATTTCATGAGGATTTCATGAAATTTTCTATGCGTTATGGCTGGCTAGGAGTGAGTTTTCATGCTTAAATATTATTCCATGCTTAACAATATATTGTAGTGTAGTATAAACAATGAGGATTATGATCATTTTCCTAAGCCTCATCTTTTTGCTTGTGTCTACAATTAATCTATCATTAATTTTACCTATTTTTTGGGATATTCGTTTATTTGTATCTTTTTGGGGGGGGGGGTAGGTGTTTTAATTTTTTAGGGTTATCTTGTTATAATAATTTATATTAATTTAACTGTTTTATTCTTTGGCCAACAAAACTGATTTATAATCGTATTACATACTTTTTGCTTATAAACAATATTTCAAGATTTGAATGGTTATGGAAATTCTAGCCTTACTCTGTTTATGATATGCAATTATGACTGGTTGAGATATACTTTAAAGGTTTAGTTAATGATTGCCGAGCAACGTATTCTTTTGTATTATATTTAATAACCAACACATAAATAAGTAAGCAAGTAACATATATTTAAATACACTGGTAGCCTATTTTATTATCAATCTTTTAATAACATTATTGGCGTTATTACAACCAGAATTATTAGGTTCTGCACTAATGCAAAAATGATTCTTTTACGTGAGAGCATTGAGGTAATTGTATCGTTTAATTTAGCATAGAGTATACACTATTTCATCGAGTCACTTGATTTATCATATTTATAATATATATATACTTTCAAGAGAGAAAATTTTAAAAACAGGGGGGTTTACGATATGTCTTATCGTAAGGACAAGCTATTCCTATTTGTGTATGTGAGTCATTCCATGTTCATTGATATTCAATTTCAACATGATCGGCTCTTTTGGCCGTGTTTTGCGTATTTCTAATTATACCAGCATTTTCTTCAGGCGATGGACCTCCCATGATATCACAGTTGTGCTAAGGAATTTCAATTCAAATATTTTGTTATTTTCATTATTTTCATCTGTGTCCATGTGCATTAGATAGACCAATAGATCATTCGGGAGCTCTAGGTTTATCAACGTATTCGATATACTTTTCTGTTGCATATTCTTGCGAATTACTTTACAACATTGTTCGGCTAGGGAAAGTGGATTATTTATAACTTTTACTACTCTAAAAATTAATTGTATATGTGACGCATTACAACATTTTTGTTCACGTACAATAATATCAAAATTGGGCAATGCTTTGGATCCAAAATTTTCATCTTCTTCAAAAAGGTTTAGTGCGATTTTCTTTATGTCATTATAATCTCGCGCGGTAACTTCCAATGTTTTGGATTTTATTTCGGGGTTTATGCCGTCAAATTTTCCAGCAATTTTTATACAAACTTATGAGGAACTTTCCTCCATTCAGTAGGTTATACCCTCGATCGATTAGTAATGTAAGAAATTTGAGGGGCCATATTGTCGCGATACCATCTTCATCTTGGGTTCGCCACAGATTTTCTGCGATAAATTCAGCAATTAGGGGTTATTTGGACATTGGAATTTTATGTAAGAGAGTTCTAAATGTCATGGTAGTCGCCAGTCTGGTTCTTTCTACTGTTGTGGGCCTTACTCAGTCTAATGAAGTTATAATATACTAAACTTGCCATTATTCTTGAGATTACTCTATCTTCTAGGGGATTTCTAGTTGACTTTAGAAGGAAATGTAACATGACGAAGTCTAGCTCTTCTACTACTCTTATTAATATATATTCGCTCAATAATTTATTTACGTTATTCACACTATGACATTTTTTATACGAGAAACGCTGTGGACAAGTATGATGTAGTGTTCCTGACACTAAATGTGGTTTATTTAACTGCGGACAGCTAGGAAATTTCTTCATGTTATGAATAAATTAATTATCCACCTAAAGGGGTTAGCAACATTCCATGCGCGTTATTCCTTTCTGATTTTTCGCCGGTTTTCGTTAGTTCAGATTTATGCTTGTCTGGTGAAGACTGTACGCGCGAGCGATCGTCAGAAGTCAGCATATATCTAGAAATGTTTGATTTTAGTTTTAGCGAATGATTCATTGTGGGTGAAGCTACGATAACTCGTTATATTAAGGTTTTTATGATGATTATACTTATTGTGTTTTTTTTGTTAAATTTACAGTTTAGTATTCTCTTCTAATTTTCTTATCATTCTCTTTATATACGTCTCTTTTTCTTCGATGTATTTTCATAAGTTTCGGGAATAATTCACTAACTCGGGATTTGTATTCCTCCGATTTGTATTCCGATTCAAATAAAAATTGTTTGTAGCATTGAATTTCTTATAGGGGATGATGTGTGCCTTTATAATTAACACATTAAGGATTTTTCTCTAAATTATAACAAATCTTTAGAGCTCTACATTTATCAAGGAGTAAGAGGTCTGTTTGAGTAGGTCCCTTAGATTAGAAATATTTGATGTTTAGATTTTTTTGCAAACGTCTTATTGATAACTGCAGACATCCAAGTTGTCTTGTGCTTCTCCTATATCTTGTTTTAACTTTCCCGCTAGCTGGACGATTTTTGGGGTTATTCGCGAACTCTAATTCATAATCATAAGTGTGGTGTGCATATTCTTTAAGGTTGTAGCTTAAATCCCACTCGTTCGCATAAAGTTGATTTCCTTGTTCGTCCAAGACTACCATAGCTGCCTAATATATTATATTCTCTTTCGCATTCATTACTGTTATAAACTCAGCATTTAATCTCGCTTTACGGATAGACTTTGGTTCCGTTGCCATGATCTGAATATGTTCAGTCCATAATTAGACACTTCTGTTATGGTAATTTCTTGTTTTGGATAATATCAATCTCGGACATGGGTCGATTTTTTCAAAGAAAATCAGAGGACGAGCACCCCCCCAACAAACCAAACGCTGCTTGTGGGTGAGCTCCTCCAAGACTTCCCACAAAACGTGGTCCGTCTATTTATGTTTGATTACACAATTTAATACTGAGTAGGGGACGGTTTCCGTGGATCATTTTGTAGAAGTATAGCTGAATTCCACGGAGGAGTATAGGGACAGTCTCTCCCACGTACTGAATAGAACGCCGTCCGTTGGGGAGACTGAACATCCGCTTCCCATGATACAAATTCCGTCATTGATGTCAATGACCGGTTATATCATAGGTTATCCAACCGATTAATTCACGTTTGCAGGGGTATAGTTGATTTTCATAAGGGATTTTAAATCCGCCACCTTCAACGAATAATGAAAAGAAACTACTAGTCGAAGGTTGCGGACACAACCTCCCCACGACAAGAACATTTGACTTTACATTAACTAGGGATATTTCGATCTGTCAGGTTTCTTAACTGTTCTACCTGACTTCGTCGTTACGTTTTCTTGTGTTTGTTGTGATTTTTTCTTTCTAGGTTTTGCTAGTGATATGAGGTCAAATTTTATGCATTGTTCTTTTCAAAAAATCTTGCCCTTTTAATTTTGTTTCTTTCGCGTGTGTGGCCGCTGAAGTTGGTTTTGATTTTCCTATTTCTTTAACTACCATATGGTCTGATTTGCCATCGGACTCTTCGGAACCAGATTCCGATTATTCCACATTAGAACTCTTAGAGGTGGCGCTTCAGGTTCTGGAGGTATTACCTGCTCTTCCTTCGTAAATTTCTACTCCTCTGGAAGTAGAGGGTTTATTCTCTAAGTCCTCGCTTTGCGTTTTCAGCTCGGGAGACTTGAAAGACTCTTGAGAACTCTGAGAGGAATCAAAAGTTTTTGCGGGGTTTCTCCATTGTTTAAATGCCATGTCTTCAGGGGGATGGGGCATTTTTTGCACTAGTGTTTCCCTCCATGAAGTCCATTGTTTGGGCTTGACTTTCGATACGGTTATATCATGAATTGTCCTTCCCGGGCATCTTTAGGGGTTTGATTCTAGGTCAATGTACTTTGCCTCGTTTTTATGGGGTGATCTATGGAATACGTTGCTTCTCGCAGGTTTGTTTTAACTGAACCCTTAGGAGGAGTTCTTTTTTCATCATTACCCAGAATTTCTACAACTGTGTTCAAAGCCTTTTGTAATGAAAGGGGTTCTGTCTCTATTGGTGTTGCGGGGGAAGCCATATCGTCTGGAAATCTTTTTGGGGGACGAGGGGTTGAAATTCTATCAGGGAAAAATTGTGTTTTAGGAGATATCGGATAATCTAGTTCTCCTGCACTTTCCGACGATGAACTTTTTGGGTTCTTTGGTGTTTTTATTCTCACGGGTACTAGGGATTTTCTTTTGGGAATAACTAGGTTTTTCATAGCTAGGAATTCTTCGAAGTTTTCCTCATCAGTCTCATTTTCGAAATAATCTTGCTTGAAATTAAAGAGTCTTAGGTCTGCTAACCTTGATTTGGGAGGTTCTTCCTGTGCGTCTGATGACACAGTAGATGAGGGACGCAATACCTATTTTTACAGGAAGTTGGCTTTATTTATCCGGCTAAAATGTGCCTTATAAGTTCTTCCATTATTGGGGTTCACTATTTTAAATTTAAAATTGTTATCATAGTTTTTGACCAATCTTTATGGTCCGGAATATTTAGTGTAAAGTTTCTTACCTTCTGTCTTTGCTTCATTTTTTAGGTAGACGCAGTCTCCTATCTTAAAATCTATGTTTCCCTTGACTTTGGGTAGGTTTCTTACATCTTCACTTATTTTACATTTTTCCAACTCTCGTCTTACTATTTTACACGTTTTTCTCTTCCTATTTATGAATTTTTGTTTATAATCTTCTGAGTTATTGTAATATTGCCGGGACTCAGTAATTTCATCATATGGGATTCTAAAATCGCGACCAAAAAGTAAGTAAAAAAGATTGTCTTTAGTTGCTTCTGAATAGGTAGTGTTGATTATATTAGTTAAATAGGGTAAGAATTGGTCCCAATCGTTCCTGTTGTCTTTTGTATAAATAACTAGTACATTCGAAAATATTTTGTGTCTATTCTCTATTTTTCCATTAGCTTTTGGATGATACGAAGATGTGACTAATTTTTCCATATTAAGAAAACTCATCAGGTCTCTTGTTACTTTTGAAACAAAATTTCTCCCGCTGTCACTTACGACCTTGTGTGAGATGCCAAATTTTAAAAATTATTTTGCCAACGCCTTACTCGTGGCATAAGCGCCTTGATTCTTTAAAGCTTTTGCAAAAGTAAATCCGTAAAAGTGATCTATGACTGAAAGAATACAAGTGTGGCCTCTGTTAGAAATAGGTAGACCTCCACTCGTTCCATATAAATCAAAAGAGACAATATCGAAGGGGAATCTCGCTACTGGAACTCTTCCCATTGGAGGATTAGGGTAAGCTTGGGGATTCTTCCTTAAGTTACACGCTTCACATGTACTGACAAATTCTTTAAGTTTTGTTAATGCCGATGGCACATAGAAATACTGTTTTAATTTATGGAAAGTTTTCGTTGTCCCTAAGTGTCCACCTATATCCGAATGAAAATATTCAAAAGCAGGTATTACTAAGTTTTGGGGTAATATAGGTATTATTGAAGTTTGGTTTCTATTTGCCTCAGTAGTCACGATTCTGCATAACATTTCTTCATCAAAATCATAGGTAAAGTTATCTATTTCTTTTCTAAGAGTTTTGAATTTATCTGTTAATATATTATCATTCACAAAATAATTGATAAGTGCTAAACACATCTCATCTTTTTTTTTTTTTTTTATATTTTCTAAAGACAGGGGACAATAATTAATCTTATTTTCTTTTATTGGGTCCTTGGCTTTGTTTTTCTTACATTTACCCTTGGTCTTAATAGTATTGACTTCATTCTTTTCGGCTTCCGACGGCACATTTTCCGGAAATCCGCTCAAAAAATCACAAGCTGCGTTTTATTTGCATTTTAAATCATCATAATCGTAATATAGGTCTAAGATTTCTATAATCAATCTAGCTAGGGGTTCTATGGGATTTTTCAATGTGCTCAGGTAATACAAGCTCTTATGGTTTGGTCGTAGCTTAAGTTTTCTACCAATCAAATAGTGTCTAAATTTATCCAAGTTATGGATTATAGTCAATAATTCCAAATTTTTGGCAGAATAAATACTTTTACCTTTTGATAAGGTTCTGCTTGAATAACATATAACCTTTTCTACTACTTTTTGTTTAGGCGTACCCTCCAGAGGATTGGGTTTTTCTACCGGAAGTATTTGTGAAAGTATAGCGCCGATGCCCTTTGACCTGGCATCAGTTGTAGCTACAAACTGTCCGTTCTCGAAATCAGGCAGTGATAATACGGGTTCCGAAGTGAGTGCCTTTTTGAGGTGGTCTAAGGAAGTTTGGGCTTCCTGGGACCAAGCAACAGTTTGGGAGTTCCCTTTAAATAATTCCGTGAGTGGTTTCGCAATTTGGGCGTAATTTCGCACAAATTTTCTAAAGTAGCCAGTAAGGCCTAAAATTCCTCTCAATTTTTTCATAGTTCTAGGGGGTTTGATGTTCTCAACACTTTTTATTTTATCTGGGTCTGGGGATATCTCTCCGTGTGTCACTACTACTCCTAAAAATTTAATTTTGGGTTGAAACAAATTTACTTTTTCACGCCGGCATTTTAAATTGCCTTGTCTGAATTTTTGGAATATCTTGGCTAGTGTTGCTAAGCGTTGTTCAGCGTTTTCACCTACACATATCACATCATCGACAAAATAATAAATATTCTTTAATCCTCTCATTAAATGCAATAAAGGTCTACATAGCACGCTTGAACTTGTCTGAAGACCAAAAGGCACTCTTAAGTTTTCGTAGGAACCACATTTGGTCGTTCAAAACGAAGTTTTATGGACATCTTTTTCGGCTATTTTCACTTGGTGGTAGCCTTGTGTAAGGTCCAAAGAAGTAGAAATTTTGTTTTTGCTTGAAATAGTTAAGGATTTCGTCTATTCTTGGCAAGGGAAATTTATCACTCACTACTTGCTTATTAAGAGCTCTATAATCTACTACGAGCCTCAGGTCACCATTCTTTTTTTGGGACTAAGATCACTGGTGCGGAATATGGACTTATACCGGGGTGTATACTCTAATTCATTTCTAATTCATTTATTTGATTTATTAGCCGTTCTTTGTGCTTATACGGTATGCGTTATTGTTGTTTCGCGACGGGGTTACCAGTCGTCAAAATTGAATTTTCATAAAACGGTATAAGTCCTATGTCATCTTCTGACTGGGAAAATACATCTTTAAAATTCCATAATAGTTAACATAATTTTTTCTTAAGTTCCAAGTCAGTAATAAGATCTATATTAAATTTGTTTAAAAATTGCGACTTGGTTAGGGGGTATTTGTTGATTGAGGTTTCAATGCCGTTAACTAGATTTCTTTTGGAATTTTCCCACCTATCTAAGTCATTTTCCGAGATAATCTGGATTTGAACTAAACATGTTCCCCTTTTTAATGTAATTGTATCATTTTCGTGGTTATTAGTCACCCAAATAAAACCTTCTCATTCGTCGTAAGATATAATTTGTTCTTCACATAAAAAATTTTCAGGAATATTCATTTGACGGGATCGCAAACCATATTTCGGATTTGTTGTCCACCGGTTCAATCATCTGTTAAATTTGGATCCTTTGCATTGTCCTGGGAGGAATTTTTTTTCTCAGATAGTGAATCCATAATACTTTTCTTTATTTGCATTGTCTATTAAGCTTAGACTGGTGTTATCTGACAATAAAATTGGCTGCGACTGGAGTACTTTGGTGCTCTCTACTTTTTTCCATAATTTCACTACTTCCTTGATTTCTTTTGACCTATACTGTTGCATATTTCCTTTTATTATTTTTGCAGATTCATCCCTCTTATCATCTAAATTTACTTCATTCTTCCAATATCACTTTGAATAAGAAAATGGATTTCTTGTTATACCACGTGCTCTTCGTAGCAAGACCTGAGGTTCGATAGATTTTGACCTTATACCGCCTGAAATTTTATTTATTGTTACATTTTCTTTGCTACTTCGGTTAACATTTCCTAAGGTAGGGGTTGCTTTCCCTGGGTCAGCTGGGTGTATTAGTCTCTCGTTTATTACGTCTAACAATATTCTATTTGACCTTAAAAAATTGTGACTATTATGGCTACGCACGGAAAATTGTTGCATAATATAAAATTCGTCGGAAAAATTCTATTATCCATTTTCATGTCAAGCCGAATTGAACCTTTTGCGTCCAATTTATGCCCCGTTACACTAGTTAAATTTGAATTATTGACATTTTTCCGTCGCTTGATATGCGGGGGCAACATGTTAAATACGCCTGAGTTTATAATGCTAACTGTTGCACCACTGTCAGCTAAAGCTTTAAAGTAAACATTTGCTACACAAAAATCATTAAATATAGGTAACTTGTTATTATTATCACTGAAGGACGGTACTACTACGGGTTTGGACTTGTGAAATATTCGGAGCCCGTTCTGGGTCCAATTTATTCTTCAGAGGGGCCTAACGTGTTTCACTGGGAATTTATTCATACATAGGTGCTTGTGACGGAGGTTCAGATACGTGAGGTTCCATAGGCGCATCTAATTGATTCACATTTGTCCTCCTTTGCCACGTATTATTGCAATAATTTGTATTTCTGGCGTTAGTGCCGTCTGTTGGTGCTGGCTGCAAGTGCCGTCGGCTCGAGAAATTTTCATTTCCTATGGGCCAGTTAGCTATTTGCCGTCGGTTTGAAAATTTTGCGTGTCCCGTCGGCCGATGATTATTTCGTCTATTGGGGGGGAGAGTAACACGAGTTCTGTGGGTATACATTATGAAGTACCGGTGGGCGGATTTGAGGGTATTGTGGGAATATTGCGTCCTGAGTGTACCTCTGTGCGCCCCTGTTACTAAAGTTTGTTCTCCCGAACAAATCACTTCCATAATATCGTGTATTTCTGGTGGTGTCGCCACTAAATGATGTCCACATTCTATTTCTAAAACGACATTCTTTCGCGATATGTCCAACGCGATTATAGTTACAACATCTTATTACTGGGTTATTTTCATAATTGTTTTGTCTGACAGACTGAAAATGTACTGTTTTCTGCCTGGCGGTTTTCTTTTCAATTTGTTTTATAAAAGTTAATGCCTGCCCTCTTAGCCTTAAAAGAAGAATACTTATTAATGTTTTCAGGTCAGTTTTAGTTTACTCTACAAATTGCGCTAATTGTATATTAAATTCATCAACGTCCGTTTGCCCGTCATATTGTGGAATAGATTTGATTAATTCTACATTTTTTGCGACTAATTTTTGCGCAATTAACAATGCACTTAGCTCCTCCGCCATTTCTGCGTTTTAGTTAGTGGAATTATACACTTAAATAAATCTCTTTCACCTAATCTATTTGGGAAATGCTATTATCTCCTTTGAGATATTTTAAAACGGTTTCTCTACTTTAGCTTAGTGGCTATAGGCTTCGACATATTTTCTTTTCTTTTTTTTTCTTTTACACGGATGTATCTGTCCATATTTTAAATTTAAATTAAGAAGTAGGCAGCTTAACTAGTTAGTATGTTTTTACTCCGAGTTTACGACTGCGCCATCTTTGACGTATTGGGATCACGCCATCTGTGGCGTTAGGACTGCGCCATGTGTGGCATCATGTTTTTGTGGCACAAGTGGCGATAAGGGCAGAACCATTTTTATTAGGGGAGAGAATAAAACGTTTGGCCGCGCCACTCCCCATGGGAGAAATCAAAATGGGTTAAGTAATCAATTGGATTTCCCTTGTGAAGTGACCAATTGCGTCGGGGAACAATCAATCCAGGCGTGTAATCATTCTCCGTAAAATTATCAGATTCCTCGAGAGCGTACCAATGGAGAACATTCGAACTAGTTATCTACTCTGGGATGCTAGATACAGGCATATAAAATAAAGCACGTAAATAGAAAGGTAACAGATTTATTAGACTTACATATTTAGTTGTACAGCATTGAACTTCAGTAATGCAAACAGATAGACTTCTTAGTAATAATAGCTGATCTCTAATGACAAAACTTGAATGACAATAATCCACGAAAAGTACTCCTTCACTACCTTATAACATGAGTTCTGATTCTGAGCAATAATCACTATTTTCCAATTGGCGCATCTCCTCACGGAGGGCCCGCCACTTTATTCTTATGCTGACAAAATCAAATTATAATGCTGCTAAACTACCCAATAGTTTTTTCCGGGATATTCTCATCATTAAACATACACATTCCTGAGAGTACTTCTAAGAATTACTAAACTAACTTTTAAACAATGTCCCACTTTGTTTTTCAAAAATACTTCAGCTAGATTCCAATCCTTTTCATTAGTTTGGTACCTGCAAAAACCCGCAGTTTTTCGCCTTTGAAAGCTGTCAATAGCGTCTGGAATGTTCAAGAGCCTTTTGTTTTGTTGAACAAAAGTTTTACAAAGTACCATGGAGTACTTCCGAATTAATCATCTCTTGCTTTGAGCTTTTTAAAGAGATATTCGGCTGACAAGTAAATGAGGGTTTTGAAACGGAATTTCACACCTAATTAAGGTAGTTTAATTTACGTTGGAGGTTTATTTGGAACAAGTTATATTTTTCATATTTTAAAGTATAAATTATACACGGTACATCAGCAGCGAACGGGTTCGCTCATACGAAGCTCCAATCGGAAGAGCACTGAAATTGGACTAACAGACTGACACCCAAGGGATTTTAATGAAATAGAAGAAAATAAGATTTTTCCAAGGTTGAATTCCATACTCAGGTTAGAATAGTCACTCTTGCGCCTTTTGGAGTTTTCTTTGATACGTTGTACGGTAGTATTAAGGCTAAAAACATCATTTTTATAACAAACAAGATGCACGTTTGTCGCAGCCTCAATACATAATGATGTGCATTTTGATCAGACGTCTAAGACACAATTGTAAAATAAAGTTGAAGTGTAACTTTAGAAACAGAGACAAAACTATTCATCATAGGCAGCGCGCTAGCGCTGCCTAAGTAAAGAACGATGTGGGCACAAGTGTTATTTTTTGGTTTTTTCTCCATATCCGGGCACTTAGTATCGAAGGAGTTGTCGTAGACACTTTGGAACGGGTTCATTCGATTGAAAATTGGAGTGGCTAGGGCCCTTTTTAATAGTCGACAGGGATTGGAAGGTAACTAGCCCCCCCCCACGCCGATCATTCGCCCAAACACATCCAATCAAAATTTTGAGATATCCATTTTGTTCAGTATAGTTGATTTCTGGATAGAAAATATGCTTTTGAGGAGGACACTCCCCCATAACCCTCAGGGCAAGGGTTTTAAGTTATGCCCTTGGGGCATATAAGGTTTTTATAGAAGGCGTTGTAGTAAAAACTTCAAAACAGGCTCATTTGATTGGAAATTCGAAGGCCTATTACCCTTTTTAAAAGTCAAAAGCAATTGGAGGGCAACTAGCGCCCCCCCCCCCGTCCATCATTCTCCCAAACACATCCAATCAAAATTTTGAGATAGCCATTTTGTTCAGCGTAGTTGATTTCCAGATAGAAAATATGTTTTTGAGGAGGACACTCCCCCACAACCATCAGGGCATAGGGGTTTTGCGCCCAACTTAGGTTAATTTCTTCTCGTTTTGAGTTTGACTTAGTTAATTATTGTAATTTCTGTTCGTTTTGGGTTTCATTTATTTATCGATGCGGATTTGTGGTAGTTTCACGCTTGGTAGATTATATGATTTTATTTTTGCTAATTTTTTGTTTAATGAAGTTCTTTACTTTTCTTTGAAAAAATTATTTTGTGGAAAAAGTTTTTTAAATTAATTTTATTCAATAGGCCACTTAGACAAGTAAATGTGTTTTGTGGAGCAGGTGTTGGATAGATTAATTGGTGGACGGCAATCGAAGTGAGTTTCTAATTTTAGTCTGTATTTCAAGCCACCAATATGAAGCTCTATTGGTGCAAATAACAGAGGGATGGACACCTTTTCTGCCGTAAGAAACAGCACTACCTCCCTGCACCACTGTATAAAACGTTCCTCTTATATACATACCAGAGGCAATGCTATAGCGTTGCCTATAGTAAAGGCCATACGGCTCTAATGTTTTTTGTGTTTTTTTTTACAGAGGCACTTCATATGGAAGGGGTCGTCGCATAAACTTCGGAGGGAGATCATTCGATTGTAAATTGAGAGTTCTAGTGTCCTTTTTAAGAGCCAAAAAGAACCTTAGGACAACTATCCCCCCCAAGCCCTTTTTTCCCAAATACATTCGATACAAATTTTAAGATGGCCATTTTGTTAAAAATAGTTCAAAGATCATACAAAAAAGCTCCGCTGTCGACACAACCCCCAGGGCCCGAGGGCAGGCATTGTGAGTTATGCCCTGGGGGCATATTTGATTCTTATGGAAGGAATGCTCGTATAAACTTTAGGAAGAGTTCATTTAAATGAAAGTTGAAAGTCCTACTGCACTTTCTAAGAGTCAAAAGATAACCAGCCCCCCCCACGCCCCGTTTTCTCAAATGCATATGATAAAAATTTTGAGATAGCTATTTTGTTAGAGATAGTTCAAAGATCATATAACACGAACTTTGGGGTCTACGAAACCCCCTGGGGCCCAGGAGCGGGCGTTGAAAGTTATGCCCTGGGGGCATATATGGTTCTTATGGAAGGGATGCTCGTATAAACTTCAAAGAGGGCTCGTTTGATTGGAATTTGAAATTTCTAGTTCACCTTTTAAGGTTCAAAAGAGATTGGAGAGCACCTAGCCCCCCCCCCCCTCGACGCCCCTTTTTTATCAAACCCATCCGATAGGAACTTTGAGATATCCATTTTTTAGCTCAAAGACCATATAACGAAAACTCCGGGGTCAACACAGCCCCCCTGGGCCCGAGGGCAGGCGTTGTAAGTTTGCCCTGGGGGAATATACGGTTCTTATGGAAGGGATGCTCGTAAACACTCCAGAGAGAGGTCATTTGATTAGAAATTGAAAGTTCTAGTTCGGTTTTGAAAGTCAAAAGAGATTAGAGGGTAACTAGCCCACTCCCATGCTCCTTTTTCCCCAAATGCATCCGATAAAAATTTTCAGACGGCCATTTTGTTAAAAACTGTTCAAAAGTCAGATAAAAAAAACTCAGGTGTCAACACAACCCCTCAGGGCCCGGGGGCATGCGTTGTAAGTTATGCCCTGGGGGCATATGTGGTCCTTATGAAAGAGATGCACGCAAAGAGTTCACTTAGGTTCGAGTTCACTTTTTATGAGAGGTAAGTTGTCTCTAAAGTAAAGTAAAGGCTATATGGCTCCAATACTTTATCATTTATTAATCAAAAAAATTTTTGCAGGAAATAACTTTTTCAAAAAAAGGTTATGAACTCCATTAAACCAAAAATGAACAAAAATAGAATCAAATAATCTACCAAGCATACAACTACCACAAATCAGTATCAATAAATAAATGAAACCCAAAACAAAAAGAAATTAAAATAAGTCAAGCTCAAAACGAGCAGAAATTAATCTGAGTAAGGTTCTAAACCCTATGCTTTCTAAAAGCCACTATATAATTTGTACTTTTACTGAAAAAGATTCAAATGAATTTACTGAAAAAAATGAGCATTGTCAGTTTAACATACATGTGTGGATATCTATTCCTTAAAATCTTAATCAATTTTTGATTTCTTAAAGCTATAAAAGTGAAAACATTTAAAAGAATTTTTTCAGTAAAGTACAAGCTATATTCTGTTTGGGGAAATGGTGAACGTGAGAGGGGGACAGTTGCCCTGCAATCACTTTCGACTATTAAAAAGAGAATTAGACCTTTCAATTTTCAATCGAATGAGCTCTTTTTAAAGTTTTTACGACAATACTTTCTATAAAAACCTTATATGCCGAAAGGGCACAACTTAAAACCCTTGCACTAAGAACTGTGGGGGGATTGACATCCTCAAAGACATAATTTACAGAGCTTTCAACTACGTTGAAGAAAATACCTATCTAGAACTTTTAATTGAATGTGTTTGGGGAAACGATGAGCGTCAAAGGGGGGTTAGTTGCTCTCCAATCACTTTCGACTATTAAAAAGGGCACTAGCCCTTTCAATTTCCAATAAAATGAACTTTTTTTAAAGTTTCTACGAAAACGCTTTCTATACATATCTTATATGCCCCCCCCCATGCCATAACTTACAACCCTTTCCTTGAGGGCTCTGAGGGGGTTATCATCCTCAAAGGCCTAATTTCCAGAACTTTTCACTACGTTGAACAAAATGGATATCTCAAAATTGTGATTGCATGTGTTTGGGGAAATGGTGGGCGTGAGAGAGGGGTTAGTTGAACTCCAATTACTTTCAACAATTAAAAAGGGCACTAACCCTTTCAATTTCCATTGGAATGAGCCCTTTTTGAAGTTTCTACAACAACACTTTCTATAAAAACCTTATATGCTCCCGGGGCATAAATTACAACCCATGCCCTGAGGGCTGTGGGGGATTGTCATCCTCAAAGACATAATTTCTGGATCTTTCAAATACGTTGAACAAAATGTCACTTTTGATTATTAAAAAGGCCACTAGCCCTTTGAATTTCCAATCAAATGAGCCCTTTTTGAAGTTTCTACGACAACTTCTTCGATACGAAGTGCCCTGTTCTAGAGGAAACAAACAAACAAAAAATAAATAATACATTGTGCCAACATTCTTTACTTAGCCAGCATTATTGCGCTGCCTATGATTTATTATTATTATTTTTTCCAGGGGCATTTCGTATGGAATGGGTCATCGTATAAACTCCAAAGAGGACTCATTCCATTGGAAATCGAGAGTTTTAGTGTCCTTTTTAAGAGCCAAAAGTGATCGGAGGGCAACTAGCCTCCCCCACCCCCCGCCCGCCATATTTTCCATAATGCATCCGATAAAAATTTTGAGATAGTCATTTTGTTACCAATAGTTCAGTGATCACATTCCAAAAACTCCGGTGTCGACACAACCCCCAAGGGCCCGAGGGCAGGCGTTGTAGGTTATGCCCTGGTGGCATATATGGTCCTTATGGAAGGAATGCTCGTATAAACTTCAGAGAAGGCTCATTTGATTGTAAATTGAAAGTTCTAGTTCATTTTTAAGAGTCAAAAGATATCGGAGGGCAACTAGCCTCCCCCCGCCTTTTTTTCCAAATGTATCCGATAAAGATTTTGAGATAGCTATTTTGTTAAAATTAGTTCAAAGATCATATAACAAAAACTCTGATGTCGACATAGACCCCGGTTCATGGGGGGCAAGCGTTGTAAGTTATGTTCTGAGGTCGTAACAAAGATCATATAACAAAAACTCCGGTGTCGACACAACCCCCAAAGGCCCGGGGACAGGCGTTATAAGTTATGCCCAGGAGGCTTATATGGTTCTTATGGAAGAGATGCTCGTATAAACTTCAAAGAGGGCTCATTTTATTAGAAATTGAAAGCTCTACTTCAGTTTTTGAGAGTCAAAAGATATTGGAGGGCAAATAGCCCCCGCCTCCATGCCCATTTTCCCCCAAATGCATCCGATAAAAATTTTGAGGTAGTCATTTTGTTAAAAATTGTTCAAAGGTCAGATAACAAAAAATAAGGTGTCGACACAACCCCACAGGGCCCGCGGGGCAGGCGTTGTAAGTTATGCCCTGGGGCCTATTGAGGGCTCATTTGATTGGAAATTGAAAGTTCGAGTTAGTTTTTAAGAGTCAAAAGAGATCCGAGGGCAAATAGCCCCTACCCCCACCCTAACGCCTTCTTTTTCCAAACCCATCTGATGAAAATTTTGAGAGAGAAATGTTGTTAAAAATAGTTTAAAGGTCGGATAAGAAAAATTCCCGTGTCAATACAACCCCCTCGGGCCCGGGGGAAGGCGTTCCAAGTTATGCCCTGAAGGCATGTATGGTTCATATGAAAAGGATGCTCATATAAACTTCATAGATGGCTAATTTGATTGGAAATTGAAAGTTCTAGTTTACTTTTTAAGAGGCAAGAGATTGAAGGGCAACAAGTCCCCCCCCCATCCCTTTTTCCTCAAACCCATCCGCTACAAACTTTGAGATAGCCATTTTTGAAAATTGTTCAAAAATTAGATAACAACAACTGCGGTATCAACACAATCTCCCAGGGCCCAGGGGGGGGGGGTAGGGGTTGTAGGTGTTGTCAAGGGGGCATATATGGTTCTTATGAAATGGATGCTCGTATAAACTTCAGAGAGGGCTCATTTGATTGGAAATTGAAAATTCTAGTTTGCTTTTTAAGAGTCAAAAGATAACCGAAGGCAACTAGCCTCCCCCACAAACCCTTTTTTCCAAGCCCATCCAAATTTTTTCTTAGATAGCCATTTCGTTAAAAATAGTTCAAAGATCAGATAAGAAAAAATCCTGTGTCGACGCAACCCCCCAGGGCCCGAGGGCAGGCGTTGCAAGTAATGCTCTGGGGGCATTTATGGTTCTTATGGAATGGATGCTCGCATAAAATTTGGAGATAAATTTTGGTAATTGTAAATTGAAAGTTCTTGTTCACTTCTTAAGAGTCAAAAGAAATCAGAGGACAACTACCCCCGCCCCACTCCAAGCCCTATTTTCCTCAAACCCATCCGATAAGAACTTTGAGAACACCATTTTTTCAAAATGTTTAAAAGATCATACAGTGAAAACTCCGGGATCGACACAATCCTTCAGGGCCCGGGGTAGGCGTTGTAAGTTATGCTCGGCGGGCATTCAAATCTTCTCTTTTTCCCTAAATACATTCAATAAAAATTATGATACAGCCATTTTGTTCAAAATAGTTTAAAGGTCAGATAACAAAAACTCCGGTGTCCACACAACCCCTCAGGGCCCGGGGGCAGGCACTGCAAGATTTGCCCTGGTGGCATATATGGTGGCTCTTATGGAAGGGATGCTCGTATAAACTTCAGAGAGGGCTCTTTTAAATGGAAATTGAAAGTTCAAGTTCAATTTTTAAGAGTTAAAAGAGATTAGAGGGCAACTAGCCCCACCCGCATGCTCTTTTTCTGCAAACCCATCCGGTACAAATTTTGAAATAGCCATTTCTTCGAAATAATTTATTTTGATTGAGAGGGTAAGATTGAGAGGGTAATTAGATTGAGAGAGATTGGACGGTAACCAGCCCCCCCCCCCATGCCCTCTTTTCCCAAATGTATCTGATAAAAATTTTGAGATAGCTATTTTGTTTAAAATAGTTCAAAGATCATATAACAAAAACTTTGATGTCGACACAGCCCCCGGGGCATGGGGGGCAGGTGTTGTAAGTTATGTCCTGGGGTCGTATATGGTTTTTATCTGGGATGCCAAATGGGCACTCAGTGGCTTTTGACCTTTTTCACTCTGAGGGACACCGGGACACTACTGGGTCAAAAAGGCAGCTTTTTGAATAAAAGGACACTTTTTGGACATTTTTCCAAATTAAAACCAAATGTCTGAATTTTCTTCTTTTTTTTGAACTGCTTTTAATTTGTACTTTACTTTTAAGCTTTGAAAACGGCTTGGAGATTTTTCTTAGATGTTTTCACGCCCTGCGCGAACACCATTTATCAACCGAACAGGAATAAGGCCTAAAGTCTTAACCAATAGGAATTGTTAAACAATTTTAACCACTTGACCAACCAGTTGACTGAGTGGTTAAGGAGATCGACGTCTTTTGTTTAACTTTAAAACGATGCAGCTCAAAATAGACATTTCGTTACTACAGCTGTTCGGACCTTGTCGCACTTAAAGATCCTTAATAGCTACCGAAGATCAACGACTCGCATCTTTTTCGCATAACTTATGAAAATACCAAAGTGAAAATGAATCTCTGTGATTAGTTCTTTACTTTTCGACTAAGGTAGGTAGCGGTATCGATAATTGATATAAAATTTTGCTTTGTTGACATTCTCCTGACGATGTTTGTATGCCATCTCTTCAAATTGAACTAGCACTAAACTTAATTTATTCGTAGCGTTAATGTCAAAGCTGGAAATAGCTGAAGAACTCATGTAGGTAACAGACCGCTAGGTAGCAGAACAAAGAAGGACGAATTTCACAGGTTTTTCGGCACTTTTTTCAGAGGTTTTGAAAATTCATAGTGGCAACCCTGTATATTGGCTAATTTTCTAGAGGGACACTAAAAGTGTCCATTTTTGGCTGATTTGGACACTTTTTTCGCTGAAAGTTTTGGCAACCCTGGTTCTTATGAAAGGGATGTTCGTATAAATTTCAGAGAGAGCTCTTATGATTTGAAATCAAAAGTTCTAGTTCACTTTCTCATAGTCAAAAGAGATCGGAGGGCAACAAGCCCGTCCCCCCTTCACGCCTTTTTCTTGTCCAAACCCATCCGATAAAATTTTGAGGCGGCCATTTTGTTAAAAATAGTTTCAAATACCAGTTATTAAAATTCCGGGGTCAAAAAACCCCCCAGGGCTCGGGGGCAGGCCTTGTAAGTTATACCCTGGGTACATATATGGCTCTTATAGAAGGGATGCTCGTATAAACTTCAGACAGGGCTCATTTGATTGAAAATGGAAAGTTTTAGTTCATTTTTAAAGAATCAAATATATCGAAGTACAATTAGCCCCCTCCCAACACCCTTTTTTTCCAAACCCATTCAATAAAAATTTTAAGATAGCCATTTTGTTCAAATAGTTTAAACATAAGATAATAAAAACTCCGAGGTGGACACAAACCCATTTTTTTACTTGGGTATTATTACTCTGATACTAGTTTTGATACTTTGATGAAAATTTTATTTTGAACAAAAAAGGTGTAATTTTGAAATAAGGTATATTTAAAAACTTGAAACTTTATTTCAAGCTCGTTACAACAATTTATGGATTATATGGAGTCACAGCTGCAACTACCATCTTCGGCCCATTGTTTTGTGATGGGTGATTTTAATATTGATATGAAGAATAGAGAAAATGTGGTTCGTAATAATTTTTGTAATCTTATGTTTAGTTTTAAACATATGTTTATGTTTAGTTTTTATGTGTAGTTTAGTTTTATGTTTAGTCACCCAGTCATTGATGTGTGTACTCGTATTACTGAGACGTCGGAAACTTTCATAGATAATATTTTTTCGAGTGTTAAATATGATAGCCCAATTGTAATCCCAAATGATGTGTCCGATCACTGTTCATTTATGGTATGTATAGATATTGAAAAAGACATGCATAATGATTCTGAGAATAGAAATAGACAATACTCTTATTTTGATAAATCAAGTATTAATAAAATGAAAGAGCGACTTGAGGAGTGTGATTGGAGTTGTTTAAGTAAATGCGCGAATTATGGTGACAGGTTTGCACTGTGGTATGAAAAAGTCACAAACTTGATCAATGAAGTGTGTATAAAGAAAAAAAAAATGAAAGAAGCGCAAAAAAGCAGGTAACGCAGGTAATGAAATTAGACAGTCAGTAAGTATACATAAAAACGAAGGGTCGTTTCACCAGTATATTGGGCCAGCTAGTGAAACAGGTATGTGGCTGCAAAAGACGAATGAAATTGAAGTGTTAACAGTGATTTCTGGAATAAAGAATAATTCCGCTGGATCAGATTTTTTATCCCTCCGTGTCCTGAAAGAAATTTTTCCAGTTATTAAGGATCAACTTGTCGAACATATTAATGGGTGTTTTAAGGATGGAATCTTCCCTCAGCCGTTTAAAACTGCAAAAATAGCGCCAATTTTTAAGTCAGGTGACCGAGAATATCCTAGCAACTATAGACCAATATCACTGCTTCCGATTATTGCTAGAATAATGGACAAAATATTATGCCTAAGGATTGAGACATTTCTAGAGAAGAAAGGATTTTTCTTTAAGAACCAATTTGATTTCAGAAAGAAACTTTATACAGAGCATGCAGTTCAGTTTCTTACAACGTTGGTTAATGATGGCCTTGATAAACATCATATAGTCATAACTGTATTTTTAGATATTTTAAAAGCGTTCGATTCTGTGGACCATGAAATTCTATTGCGTAAATTAGATAATGCCGGTACAAGAGGAAGAGCTTTGAATCTATTGAAGTCTTACCTAAGTGATAGAAAATTATATTTGGATAATGGAAAACAAGCTACATGTGAATATGATGTCGAGTCTGGAGTCCCACAGGGATCTCTCCTTGGTCCACTATTATTTGCTGTATATATTAATGATCTATGTGGAGTTTTATCTAATATTTTTGATTCAGTAAACAGTGGAGACCCAAATGTGATCCCTGTAAAAGCGTTAGTTTTATTTGCTGATGATACTAATTTAACGGTATGCGTGAGAACTGAAAAAGAGTTGATCCGTGCAGTCGAACATGATATAGTCTAATTGAAAAGTGGACTAGGTTGAATAAGCTGAAAATAAATTTTAAGAAGTGTAATTTTATGTGGTTTGCTCGTTCTAAAATGTATTATGCTTGGGTAGATAAGTTAAGGTGTGGAAACTCATTTATTAATAGAGTTCACTCGACTAGGTATTTAGGCATTATTGTAGATGAGACGCTTAGTTTTTCAGACCATTTAAATTGTATAACACCTAAAGTTGGCGGTAATGTTGGAATTATTAGGAAATTGAAGCAAACTTATCCCAAAATTGTCCTTAGACTTTTGTATTTTTCACTTGTCCATTGTTACCTTTTATATTGTTGTTCGGTATGGTCTTCAACTTTTCGATCCCATCTGAAAGGACTTAGAGCTTTGCAGAATTCTGCCATTAGGATTTTAGCAAATTATGGACCAAGGGATTCAGTGAGAAATGTGTATTTGAAATTGAATATTCTTCCTCTAGCAGGTATATTCCTTTTTTATCGATCTATGTTAATGTTTGATATTATTAATAACCTTAACTCAGAATGTTTTAACGGCATGTTTATAGTTGGTGTGGATCTTCACAATTATAATACAAGAAATGCAGATACATTTCGGCGGCCGCACTGTGAAACAAACCGGTATTCTCTGCTCGGCATGTTTTGCCGAGCTCCTGGAGTCATTTACCAATTGGGGTTGTGCGTGAGTATGACCGAAGTAGCTTCCGGGGAAAACTGAGGGATTTTTGCAATAATATTTATCAATTTGTTTGATTTTTTTTTTTTTTTTTAGTAGTGCCATAATGGAATTTTTGGTTGTGTTGTTTTGTTAGCCTGTTGGCGGGGGATATTGTTTTGTTTTTGTTTATTTAAATTGAAATATTTGTTGGAAGTTGGAGTTGGCCTAACGAACCGAAAGGTTCCTTGGCGTTTGTTTTTTGTAAATTATGTATTATACTCCAGGTAAAAAAAATCAAAAACGAACAAAATTAAACTAAAAAAAAAAAATTCTGAAAACGAAGTTTTTCAAAGAAAAGTAAAGGCCATTTTAAATTTAAGATCAGCAGATACAAATACCTGTTAAAATTGAAACTCAAAACGACCAGAAATCAGAGGCAACGCTGCAGCGTTGTCTATAGTAAAGGCCATACGGCTCCAATGTTTCATTATTATTTATTTATTTATATTTTTTTCCCCAGAGGCACTTCATATGGAAGGGGTGGTCGTAGAAGCTTCAAAGGGGGCTCATTCAATTGGAAATCGAGAGTTCTATTGCCCTTTTTAATAGTCGAAAATGATTGGAGGGCAACTAGCCCCCCAACCACGCCCAGCATTCCCCCAAACACATCCAATCAAAATTTTGAGATAGCCATTTTGTTCAGCGTAGTTGATTTCCAGATAGAAAATATATTTTGAGGAGGATACCCCCCTCCACAACCCTCAGGGCAAGGGTTTTAAGTTATGCCCTGGGGACATATAAGGTTATTATAGAAGGCGTTGTCGTAGAAACCTCAAAACAGGCTGATTCAATTGGAAATTAAAGAGCTAGTGCCCTTTTTAATATTTGAAAGTGATTGGAGCGTAATTAGCCCCCCTCCTCCCCCCACGCCCATCATTTCCCCAAACACATCCAATCAAAATTTTGAGATAGCCATTTTGTTCAGCGTAGTTGATTTCCAGATAGAAAATATTTTTTGAGGAGGATACCCCCCCACAACCCTCAGGGCAAGGGTTTTAAGTTATGCCCTGGAGGCATATAAGGTTTTTACAGAAGGCGTTGTCGAAGAAACTTCAAAACAGGCTCCTTCGATTGGAAATTAAAGGGCTAGTGCCCTTTTTAATAGCCGAAAGTTATTGGAGTGTAACTAGCCCCCCCCCCCCCCGCCCAAACTTTCCCCACACACATCCAATCCAAATTTTCAGATAGCCATTTTGTTCAGCGTAGTTTATTTCCAGATAGAAAATATGTTTTTGAGGAGGACACTCCCCCACAACCCTCAGGGCAAGGATTTTAAATTATGCCCTGGGGGCATCTGAGGTTTTTATAGAAGGCATTGTCGTAAAAACTTCAAAACAGGCTAATTCGACTGGAAATTCAAAGGGCTATTGCCCTTTTTAATAGTCCAAAATGAATGCAGGGCAACTAGCCCCCGCCCCCCACGCCCCTCATTCCCCCAAACACATCCAATCAAAATTTTGAGATAGCCATTTTGTTCAGCGTAGTTGATTACCAGATAGAAAATATATTTTTGAGGAAAATACTCCGCCACAACCCTCAGGGCAAGAGTTTTAAGTTATGCCCTGGGGGCGTATATGGTTTTTATAGAAGGCGTTCTCGAAGAAACTTCAAAACATGCTCATTCGACTGGAAAGCAAAGGGGTATTGCCCTTTTTAATAGTCGAAATTGATTGGAGTGTAACTAGCCCCCTCCCCCCCCCCCCCCACGCCCTTCATTTCCCCAAACACATCCAATCAAAATTTTGAGACAGCTATTTTGTTCAGCGTAGTTGATTTCCAGATAGAAAATATATTTTTGACGAGGACCCTCCCACACAACCCTCGGGGCAATGGTTTTAAGTTATGACCTGGGGGCATATAAGGTTTTTATAGAAGGCGTTGTCATAGAAAATTCAAATCAGGCTCATTCGATTGGAAATTAAAGGGCTAGTGCCCTTTTTAATAGTCCAAAGTGGTTTGAGTGCAGCTAGCCCCCCCCCCACGCCCATCATTTCCCCAAACACATCCAATCAAAATTTGGAGATAGCCATTTTGTTCAGCGTAGTTGATTTCCAGATAGAAAATATATTTTTGAGGAGGACACTCCCCCAGAACCTTCAGGGCAAGGGTTTTAAGATATGCCCTGGGGGCATATAAGGTTTTATAGAAGTCGTTGTAGTAGAAACTTCGAAAAAGGTTCATTGGTTTTTTAATTAAAAAGTATTGTGCCCTTTTTAATAGTAAAAAGTGTTGGGTGTTCAATTAGCCCCCCCCCCTCCCTAAGCACATCTTTTCCCCAAACACTGCCAATCAAAATTTTTAGTTAGCAAATTTTGTACAGCATGGTTGATTTCCGGATAGAAAAGATATTTTTTGGCAGAACACTCCCCCACAACCCTCAGGGCAAGGGTTTTAAGTTATGCCCTGGGGGTATATAAGGTTTTTATAAAAGGCGTTGTCGTAGAAACTTCAAAACAGGCTTATTCAATTGGAAATTCAAAGGGCTAGTGCCCTTTTTAATAGTCGAAAGTGATTGGAGGGAGGCTAGACCCCCCCTATGCCCATCATTTCCCCAAACACTTCCAATCAAACTTTTGAGATAGCCATTTTGTTCAGTGTAGCTGATTTCCAGATTGAAAATATTTTTTGAGGAGGACACTTCCCCAGAACCTTCAGGGCAAGGGTTTTAAGATATGCCCTGGTGGCATATAAGGTTCTTATAGAAGGCGCTGTCGTAGAAACTTCAAAAGAGGCACATTCAATTGGAAATTCAAAGGGCTAGTGCCCTTTTTAATAGTCGAAAGTGATTTGAGGGCAACTAGCCCCCCCACGCCCCTCATTCCTCAAAACACATCCAATCAAAATTGTGGGATAGTCATTTTATTCAGCGTAGTTGATTTCCAGATAGAAAATATGTTTTTCAGGAGGATAATCCCCCACAATCCTCAGGGCAGGGGTTTTAAGTTATGCCCTTGGGGCATATAAAGTTTTTATAGAAGGCGGTGTCATAGAAACTTCAAAAAAGGCTCATTCGATTGGAAATTCTGAGGGCTAGTGTCCTTTGTAATAGTCAAAAGTGATTTGAGGGCAACTAACCCCCCTCACGCCCACTTTTTCCCCACACATCCAATAAAAATTTTAACACAGCCATTTTATTAAACTTAGTTTTAAGTTCTGGAAATTAGGTCTTTGAGGATCAGAACTCCCCCACAGTCCTCAGCGCAAGGGTTGTAATTTAAGGATTCTCCAAATTCTTCGAATTATTTCTTATTGAAGAATGATCGTATAAACTTTAGAGAGGGTTCGGATGATTGTACATTGAAAGTTTTTGTTCACCTGTTAAGAATCAAAAGAAATTGAAGGGCAACTAGACCCTCTCCCTCCTCCACGCCCTCAATGCATCAGATAAAAATTTTGAGATAGACATTTTGTTAAAATAGTTCGAAGTTCCGATAACAAAACTCCGGTGTCAAGACAGCCCACCAGGGTCCAGGGGTAGGCGTTGTAAGTTGTGCCCTGGGGCAAAACTTATTAACGGGGGGGTTATCAATTCTGGGAAAGGGATTTGTATGGAAATAACACAAAGAAAATCTATTATAATTATTCAATTATAAGTTTAAAATATATACTCTGAGATAGATGAAAAATTGCTTTGGCACACAAATTTCTATTAAGGTTAATTCCAAACGGCCGTGATCCCTTTGTGTCAGCAAGTTAACTGGTTGAAACCCTCTTATTTGAGCTATTTTATCAATCCATTCATTTTTGTCAATCGCTCTCCACAGGTTATGCAAACCGTCTTTTGTTCTCACATTTGATTTTGATCAAATAGATTATCTTATAGATTTTGATTTAAACCTCATTCAATTTAAATTGAAATTTCTAGATCCATTTTTTAAATTCAATAATAATCGGAAATTAAGCACACCCCCCCCCCCCCATGCCAAAAAAACTTGAAATTTTTTACAATAGAAAAAGAACTAAAATTAATTAAAAAAAAACTGTCCAAAAAAGAATTTTTACAAGGAGAATTGAAGGCCCCTTTAAACTTAACTTCAGGAGTTACAAATAAATGTTAAAATTCAAAATCAAAACATCAATAAATTAATATAAAAGTATAAATGAAGTCAAAAAAGAACAGAAATTGATTAAATAACCATAGCAAAAAAACATACAACAAGTAATAATATAAATGAATAAATAGATCTTAAAGCGAGTAATGCTTCGATTGAATATGGAAATCTATCTTAAAACGAAAACAAATATTTTGCTATTAAAGTATAAATGAAACTTAAAACGAACAGGAATTAAATAAACAATCAATAAGAACAAAACATACAATATATATTAATGTAAATGAATAAATAAATCTTAAAACGAGTGAAACTTAAATTGAATATGCAAATCAAGTTTGAATCGAATAAAAATAACTACAAATAAGAGTTTGGGTATCGTCTCACTGCAGAAGCCTAAAACCTACTGCGTCATTGGCGCTTTACTGAAAACGAATTATATTACAAATGTTTTCTTTTGTACTTAATATTGAAAATAAATATTAAAATTACAGTAAAATTTTGAACTGATGAGCTTTTAGCAATTAATATCATTACGCATCAAATATTCAGTTTAATTTATTAGTTCTTTTCAAGATTGGTCAAGACAAATATAGTTTCACGACAAGCAAAATTTGGATACCGCCCCCTTCTTTAACTGTAAAAACCTAAAGCCGTCTGCGTCATTGGTGCTTCACTGTAAACGAATTACTTGTATATTGCAAATTTATTATTTTCCAGTTCTTACAGCATTGAAAATGAAAATAAAAATTACAGTGAAAGAAAAACTTGAACTGAGATATTTCAACAATTAATATCATTATATATCTAATATTCAATTTGATTTTGTTTTTCCAAGACTGTTCAAGGCCCATCAAGTTTTGCCTTTTTTTTTAACTGTGCCATTTTTTTTTTAACTAATCGTGTTAGTTTGTTATGAAAACATTCTATGGCTTCTAGGTATTTCTATTTGAGCGGAAAACTGCACCTCAAACTTTGTGGAACATGTATTTTCTTGCATGAAACACCAAAATATAATAAAATGTCAAGTTTTAGAGTGTTCCACCACTCGCAAGCAAGTGCCATTTGTATTTTTGAATCCGCATGGTCAACTTAGGGGGTGGAGGGTAGGCTAATTCTCGTAGCAGCCCCATTCCGTCGTGGTATGATTCACATTTTCAACACCTGGCGTCCGGACTATCATATAATCTACCAATCATACAACTACCCCAAATCAGTATCAATGAATAAATGAAACCCAAAACGAACAAAAATTAAAATAAATATTAGAGTAATGAGCATAAATTAATTTGAGTAGGGTTCAAAACCCCTATGCTTTCTAAAAGCCAGAATATAATTTGTACTTTACTGAAAAAAAAATTCAAATGAGTTTACTGAAAAAAATGTGCATTGTCAATTTAATATACATATGCTGATATTTATTCCCTAAAATATTAATTAATTTTTGATTTCTTGAAGTTACAAAAGTGAAAATATTTCAAAGAATAGTTTTCAGTAAAGCGCCAATGACGCAGTAGGTTTTAGGCTTCTGCAGTGAGACCATACCCAAACTCTTGTTTGTAGCTGTTTTTATTCGATTCAAACTTGATTTGCATATTCAATTTAAGGTTCACTCGTTTTAAGATTTATTAATTCATCTACATTAATATATATTGTATGTTTTATTCGCATTTATTGTTTATTTAATTTCTGTTCATTTTAAGTTTCATTTATACTTTAATAGCAAAATATTTGTTTTCGTTTTAAGCTAGATTTTCATATTCAATCTAAGCATTACTCGCTTTAAGATCCATTTATTCAATTATACTATTACTTGTTGTGTGTTTTTTCCCATGATTGTTTATTTAATTTCTGTTCGTTTTGGGTTTCTTTCATTCTTTAATAGTCATTTCTGGTCGTTTTTTGTTTGAATTTTAACAGGTATTTGTATCTCCTGAGATTAAGTTGAAAATGACCTTTACTTTTCTTTGAAAAACTTATTTTTCGGAATTTTTTTTTTAATTAATTACTATTAAAGAATAAATGAAGCCATAAACGAATAGAAATTAAATAAACAATCATAGCAAAAAAACATACAACAAGTAATAATATAAATGAATTAATAAATCTTACAGTGAGTAATTCTTAAATTGAATATGCAAATCAAGCTTAAAACAAAAAAAAATATTTTGCTATTGAAACATAAATGAAAGCGAAAACGAACAAAAATTAAATCAAGAATCAATGCAGACAAACATACAACAGATGCTAATGTAAATGAATAAATAAATCTTAAAACGAATAAAACTTAAATTTAATGTGCAAATCAAGCTTGAAACGAACAAAAATCACTACAAACAAGAGTTTGGGTATCGCCTCCTTCTCTTACTGTAAAAGTCTAAAACCTACTGCGTTATGGCCCTTTACTGAAAACTATATGTGTCTTGAAGAGTCTTTGAAAGTATAAACAAAATCAAACTGATTATTTGATATATAATGATATTAATTGTTTAAAGATCCATCAGTTCATGATTTTATTTCACTGTAATTTATTTTCATTTTCAATGTTGTAAGAACTGGAAAAGAAAATATTTGTAATATAATTCGTTTTCAGTGAAGCGCCAATGACCCATTAGGCTTTAGATTTTTACAGTTAAGCAAGGGGACAATCGTTAAAAAATAGTTCAACGGTCAAATAAGAAAAAAATCCTGTGTTAACACAACCCCCGAGGGCCCGGGAGCAGGAGTTGTAAGTAATGCTCTTGGGGATTATATGGTTCTTATGGAAGGGATGCTCGTATAAATTTCAAAGAGGATTCATTTTGCTGCAACTCAAAAGTTCTAGTTCACTTTCTCAGAGATCGGAGGGCAACAAACCCCTCCCCTCTCCACGCCTTTTACTTGTCCAAACCCATCCGATAAAATTTTGAGGTGGCCATTTTGTTAAAAATAGTTTCAAACATCAGATATTAAAACTCCGGGGTCGATAAAACCCCCCGGGGGCAGGCCTTTTAAGTTATACCCTGGATGCACATATGGTTCTTATAGAAGGGATGCTCGTATAAACTTCAGACAGGGCTCATTTGATGGAAATTGGAAAGTTCTAGTTCACTTTTAAAGAGTCGAAAGAGATCGATGGGCAATTAGCCCCACCCCTTACGCCCTTTTTTCCCCAAATCCAACCCATAAAAATTTTGAGATAGCCATTTTATTAAAAATAGTTCAAACATCAGATAATAAAAACTCTATGGTTGACACAAACCAATTTTTTGACTTTGATATTGTTAGTTTAATACTAATTTTATACTTTGATGAGAATTTGATGTTGAAAAAAAGTTTGATTTGAAATAAGGAGTATTTAAAAACTTGAAAATTTTTGCAATCAAAAACGAACAAAAATTAATTTAAAAAAAACTTTCCGATAAAGTAGTTTTTCAAAGAAAAGTAAAGGTCATTTTAAACTTAAGATCAGCAGAATCAAATACCTGTTAAAATTGGCTCAAACATCATATATTAAAACTCCGGGGTCAACACAACAGCCCAGGGTCCGGGGACATGCGTTGCAACTTATACCCTGGGGGCATATATTGTTCTTATATAAGAGATGCTCGTATAAACTTCAGAGAGGGCTCATTTGATTGAAAATGGAAAGTTCTAGTTCAAAAAGTCAAAAAAGATCGAAGGGCAATTAGCCCCTCCCCCCTACTTCTTTCCCCCCCCCCCAAATCAATCCGATAAGAATTTTAGAATAGCAATTTTATTAAAAATAGTTCAAACATCAGGTAATAAAAACTCCGAGGGTGACGCAAACCCATTTTTTACTTTGATAATATTACTTTGATACTAATTTCGATACTTTGACGAACATTTGATGTTGAAAAAAAAAGTTCGATTTGAAATAATGAATTTTTAAAAACTTGAAACTTTTTGCAATAAAAAACGAACGAAAACTAACTAAAAAAATTCCGAAAAAGAAGTTTTTCAAAGAAAAGTAAAGGCTATTTTACACTTAAGATCAGCAGTTACAAATACCTGTTAAAATTCAAACAAAAAACGACAAGAAATCGTAGGCAGCACAATAGCGCTGCCTAAGTAAAGAACGATGTTGGCACAATGTATTATTTATTATTTTTGTTTTCCATACCCGGGCACTTCGTATCGAAGGAGTTGTCGTAGAAACTTCGAAAAGGGCTCATTCGTTTTAGAAAGGGCTCATTCGCTCATTAGCCATTTTGTTCAGCATAGTTGATTTCCAGATAGAGAATATGCTTTTGAGGAGGACACTTCCCCAGAACCCTCGGGGCAAGGGTTTTAAGTTATGCCCTAAGGGCATATAAGAACGATGTTGGCACAATATATTTTTTATTATTTTTTTTTCCTTTAGAGCAGGGCACTTCGTATCGACAAAATTGTCGTAGAAACTTCGAAAAGGGCTCATTCACTTGGAAATTTGAGTGGCTTGTGCCCTTTTTAATAGTCAAAAGTGATTGGAAGGCAACTAACACCCCTTCCACGCCCACCATTTTCCATAACAAATCCAATCAAAATTTTGAGATAGCCATTTTGTTAAGCGTAGTTGATTTCCAGATAGAAATTATGTTTTTGAGGAGGACACTCCCCCACAGCCTTCAGGCCAAGTTATGGTTTTAAGTTACGCCCTGGGGGTATATAAGTTTTTATAGAAGGCGTTGTCGTAGAAACTTCAAAAAGGCTCATTCGATTGGAAATTCAAAGGGCTAGTGCCCTTTTTAATAGTCGAAAGTGATTGGAGGGCAACTTGCCCTCTCTCATGCCCACCTTTTTCCTAAACACATCTAATCAAAACTTCGAGATAGCCATTTTATTCAACTTAGTTTTAAGTTAAGTTCTGGAAATTAGGTCTTTCAGGATGACAACCCCCCACAGCCCTCAGAGCAAGGGTTGTAAATTATGCCCAGGGGGCATAAAAGGTTTTTATAGAATACGTTGTCGTAGAAACTTCAAAAAGGGCTCATTCGATTAGAAATTGAAATGGCTGCCATTTTTAATAGTTGAAAGTGATTGGAAAGCAACCAAAACCCCTTCCACGCCCACCATTTCCCCAAACACATCCAATAAAATTTTGAGATAACCATTTTGTTCCACGCAGTTCAAAGTTCAGGAAATTATACCTTTGAGTATGACATTCCCTCACAGTCTTCAGGGTAAGGGTTATTAGTTATGCCCTTGGGGCATATAAGGTCTTTATTGAAGTCTTTGTCGTAGAAACTTGATAAAGGGCTCCTTCGATTGGAAATTCAAAGGGCTAGTGCCCTTTTTAATAGTCATAAGTGATTTGAGGGCAACTAACCCCCCTCTCACGTCCACCTTTTCCCCAAACACGTCCAATCAAAATTTTTAGATAGCCATTTTATTCAACGTAGTTGAAAGTTTTAGAAATTAGGTCTTTAAGAATGACGACCCCTCGCCCCCCGTCACAGCCCTCAGGACAAGGATTGTAAGTTATGCCCTGGGGGCATATAAGGTTTTAATTGAAAGTGTTGTCATGGAAATTTCAAAATGGCTCATTCAATTGGAAATTGAAAGGGTTAGTGCCTTTTTTAATAGTCGAAAGTGATTGGAGAGTGACTAACGCCCCTCTCACGCCTAACATTTTCCCAAACACATCCAATCAAAATTTTGAGATATCTATTTTGTTCAACGTAGTTGAAAGTTTTTGAAATTAGGTCTTTTAGGATGATAACCCTCTCAGAGCTCTCAGTGCAAGGGTTGTAAGTTATGCCCTGGGGGCATACAAAGTTTATATTGAAAGTTGTTGTAGAAATTTCAAAAAAGGCTCATTTGATTGGAAATTGAAATTGCCCTTTTTAACAGTCGAAAGTGAGTGGAGAGTAATTAACCCCTCTCTTACGCCCAACATTTCCCCAAACACATTCAATCAAAGTTTAGAGATAGCCAATTTGTTTAACATAGTTGAAAGTTCTGGAAATTATGTATTTAAGGATGACAAACCCCCCAGAGCCCCAAAGGCAAGGGTTGTAAGTTTCGCCCTGGGGGCATATAAGGTTTTATAGAAACAGTTGTCGTAAAACTTCAAAAGGGGCTCATTCAATTGGAAATTGAGAGGGCGAGTGCCCTTTGTAATAGTCGAAATTAATTGAAGGGTAACTATCCCCCCTCTCACGCCCACCATTTCCCAAAACACATCCAATTAAAATTTTCAGATAGCCATTTTGTTCAACGTAGTAGAAATTACGTCTTCTGGAAATTACGTCTTTTAGAATGACACCCCCCCCCCCCCCAGTACTCGGGGCAAGATTGTAAGTTATGCTTTGGGTGCATATAAGATTTTTATTGAAAGTTTTGTCGTAGAAACTTCAAAAGGGCTCATTTGATTGGAAATTGAAAGGGCTAGGGCCATTTTTAATAGTTGAAAGTGATTGGAGAGTGACTACCGCCCCTCTCACGCCCACAATTTCCCCAAACACATCCAATAAAAATTTTGAGATAGCCATTTTGTTTAACGTAGTTAAAAGTTCTGGAAATTAGGTAGAGAATGACAACCACCCTAACAGACCTTAGGGTAAGGGTTGTAATTTATGCTCTGGAGGCATGTAAAGGGCTTATAGAAAGCGTTGTCGTATCAAAAAGGGCTAATTCGATTGGGAATCAAAAGGCCTTGTGCCCTTTTTAATAGTCGAAAGTGATTGGAAGACTTGACATTTTTATAGTAAAGATGGATTTGGGTATAATTTATTATTTTTTGTTGTTGTTGTTGTTTAGACCTTGGCACTTCGTATCGAAGGAGTTGTCGTGGGAACTTCGAAAAGGGCTCATTCGATTGAAAATAGAAAGGGCTGATGCCCTTTTTAATAGTTGAAAGTGACTGGAGGGCAACTAATCCCCCTTCCACACCCACCCTCCCACGCCCACCCTCTCAATTGCCCATTATGTTTAGAAACTAAATGTTGCCTTAAGATTAAATCAAAGTGCACTGTGATAATGCTAAGTCCCAATAAGACATCTCCGCAGTGTCACAAGAACGACTGAGGGTATTATGTTCAAACCTTTGGGGTTACTTCTGTTCTTAAAATTTAACCAAATCAAAACAGCGTAAGTTTATCCAAGCTATCAAAGAAAGTAAACAGATATTTTTGCGAATGGTATCAAGTTTTCTATTTCAGGTCAACTAGAGGAGGTATGAAACTAAATTAAACAGTACTATTTGTGTCCAGATTTTTAAAGGGGTGTATGTTGTTAAAAATTGCTGAAAATTTTTCTCCATCATACAAATAACAGGTCAAACTATAAAGTCTTAAAAAACGAAAAGATTTAAAGTATTATTTTCTTTTTCCCTAAAAAGACTATGTCTATAAACGAACAGAAATTAATGGAAAAAACTTTTTCCACAAAATAAGTTTTTCAGAGAAAAGTAAAGAATTCCAATAAACAAAAAATGAGCAAAAATTAAATAAAACAATTTACCAAGCGTGAAACTACCACAAATCAGCATCGATAAATAAATGAAACCCAAAACGAACAGAAATTACAATAAATAGCCGAGTCAAACTCAAAACGAGCAGAAATTAACATAAGTTGGGCGCAAAACCGCTATGCCAACCCAAGGCCAGAACAAAATTTGCACTTTACTGAAAAAATACAATTTTCCATTGTCAGTTTAATATACATTTACTGATATTTAGTAATCAAAATGTTAATATTATTTGATTTATTAAAGTTATAAAAGTAAAAACATGGAAAAAGTTTTCGTGGAAAAAGTTTTTTTAATTAATTACTATTAAAGAATAAATGAAACCAAAAACGAACAGAAATTAAAAAAACAATCATAGCAAAAAAACATGCAACAAGTAGTAAAGTAAATGAATAAATAAATCTTAATGCTTGAATTGAATTTGCAAATCAAGCTTAAGACAAAAAAATATGCTGCTATTGAGGTATAAATGGAACCAAATACGAACAGAAATTAAGTAAGAAATAATTGCAAACAAACATACAATAGATACTAATATAAATAAATAAATAGATCTTAGAACGATTGAAACTTAAATTGAATATGCAAATCGAGCTTGAAACGAACAAAATCACTACAAACAAGAGTTTAGGTATCGCCTCCATCTCTTACTGTATAAGTCTAAAAGCTACTGCGTCATTGGCGCTTTACTGAAAACTACATGTGTCTTGAACAATCTTGGAAAGTATAAACAAAATCAAATTGAATATTAGATATATAATTATATCAATTGTTGAAAGATCCATCAGCTCAAAATTTTATTTCACTTTAATTTAATATTCCTTTTCAATGCTGTAAGAACTGGAAAAGTAATTATTTGTAATATAATTCGTTTTCAGTGAAGCTCCAATGACGCAGTAAGCTATATGTTTTTACAGTTAAAGAAGGGGGCAGTATTCAAACTCTTGTTTGTAGAGGAACTATATTCGTCTTGAACAATCTTAGAAAGAACCAATAAATTAAACTGAATATTTGAGGTATAATGATATTTATTGCTGAAAGCTCATCAATTCAAAATTTTACTGTAATTTTAATGTTTATTTTCAATATCAAGTACAAAAGAAAATATTTGCAATACAATTCGTTTCAGTAAAGCGCCAATGACGCAGTAGCTTTTAGACAATTATAGTGAGAGATGGAGGTGATACCCAAACTCTGGTTTGTAGTTATTTTTGTTTGTTTTAAGCTTGATTTGCATATTCAATTTAAGTTACACTCGTTTTAAGATTTATTTATATTTAAAATATCTGTTGTATGTTTGTTCGGATTGATTGTTTAATTGAGTTGAATTTGTTTTACACCCATCATAAACACAGAGATTGATGGAATAACAGCAGAAAAGAGAAAACAAAAACATACACCTAGTGGTACAGACAAAGCAAATACACATACACATTAATCAAGATGACGAGAGTAGAGGTAGCCAAAGATGGCTGCTACCCTCCAACTTAGCACAATACTTGTCAAGCAATTGATTAACTGCAGAAATGGATTAAATGCTCAGTTACTGCGTATTGCCGGATCAGGTACAAATTACTCGTTCTCAGTGGAACTTGCAGCAGAAACTTCAAATATATGAAGAAAATTCTACGGATTTTGAATTTATCTTCTTTACGCAGAAGTTTCCAAAATGATGTTATATATAATATATTTGGCAGCGCGACAGCATCATAAATTCTAGCCAGTAAAAACCTATTAAGATTAAGTATTTAATATTTAGCTTGATTTGCATATTCAATTTAAGCATTAATTGCTTTTAAGATTTATTTAGTCATTTATTTTATTACTTTGTTTTATTTTTTTTGCTATAATTGTTTATTTAATTCCTGTTCGTTTTGGGTTATATTTATTTTTTTAAGTAGTAATTTCTGGTCATTTTGAGTTTGAATTTTAACAGGTATTTGAATCTGCTGATCTTAAGTTTAAAATGGTCTTAACATTTCTTTAAAAAACTTAATTTTCGGAAAGTTTTTTTTTAATTAATATCGTGGTTACAGCCCCTTTGCTTATTTTTCAAGCCAATAGATTTTCATCGTTATTTGAGCCAAGGGACAGTAAGTTTCTTATATAGGGATTTCAGACAAGGTGGTTCTAATACCAGACTTCTTGTTTTGATCTGACACTATTTTTAGGAGTTACGGACTTTTGTATTTTTAGTATTGGACGTGATAGTCTCTTACTAGGTTGCTAGCTACCTCTGCAAACCAGATTATTTTATCGAAAGATAGGCGTATGTTGTATCATCTTGTATGAAATTATTTATTTAAATACTTTAGTAACTATTGGCTATAGTTCGTTGTTTAATATAACTCTTATTAGTTTTCTGACTAGTTGATGCTACTACAGTGTTATAGAAAAATGTAGTTTTTTGTTAAAAATTGATTCTATTTTTAAAATTATTTTTATTAGTTAAGAAAGGTTTTCAAATACATTAATTTCCTTTCAAATGAGAATTTAAACAGTTATCTATGATTCTCCAGTGCCCAGCTAACTGTGGAGAAGAAAACAATAACAAAAAGAAAAAGAGATGTCGTCAATGCAGAATATTGTGCTTGCAGTCAATTTTCTTGTTTTTCAAGCCAATGGATTTTCCTCGTTATTCAAGCCAAGGAGCTGTAAGTTTCCTTCATAGGGGTTTCGGACAAGGGAATTTTAACAGTGCATCTTGTGTTTCGATCTGACTTCGTTTTTAGGAGTCATCGGCTATTTTGTTTTCCACTATGGGACGTGATTGTCTCTTACTAGGTTGGTAGCTACTGCTGCACCCCGGATTGTGACATCAATCTTGTACATGAAAACAAAGTTTCCCATAAAAAATTGATTCTATTTGATTTCTTTTTTCAATTACAAAAGGTTTTTAAATAAATCAATTTTTTTTAGCCATTAAACAGCTCTCTACGATGTTCTAGTGCAAAGCTGTCTGGGGAGGAAAAGAAAAGAAAATAAAAGAAAAAGATGCCATATATGCATCTAAAGAAGAAGAAGATATGCAGAATACTGTATTTTAAGCAACTTGTCTTGTTTTTCAAGCCAATAGATTTTCCTCGTTACTCAAGCCAAGCGACGGTAAGTTTCCTATATAGGGGGTTCGGACAAATGTCTAATAGTGCACTTCTTGTTTTAACCTGACACTATCTTCAGGAATTATGGGCAATTAAGTTTCTTAGTATTAGACGTGATCGTTTCTCACTAGGTTGCTAGCTACCGCTGCAACCCGGATAACTTCTTCCTTTAATTTTGTGAAACGAAAGTATTTTCAAATTTCACTTATTCTCTTAAGTCTAATTCTGATAAGGTTCCCGTATTTTTTTTTTTTAATTTATCAATGTTATCCAAACAGCAAAAACTTTGATCATGTTTTTAGACTAATAAACAACCAAGGCAGATTTGGTTACTGTTACAGCTTTCCTACACGAAAAAGCTCTATATCTAATTTCTGCTCGGAAAATTAAGCTACAGAGGAAGAAAAGAAAGTCGATGTTGTGTTTAGATGGCGAAGAACAATTTTGTAGATGGCATTTTAATATTAATGCTTTTGCACATGGATTTATTTATTATCTAGATTATTTAGAACCAATTTATTGAATATTCCCTGAATTCAGACAGTGGGAATAGTTCAAATTGCTTTCGATTTAGTCAGGGTTTCCCTGATTACGACAAATTTAGGACAAAATTAATTTTCAAATACACAAGATCAAACCAATAGGATAAAAATAATATAAGGTAGGAACAAGTTTGATTTTGGCTCACTAGGCTTAGGATAGGGTAAGATACCCTGTTTTGGATAGATTATCACCCATCAAATAGTTTAGTTAGTGGCAAATCTTTATTACACTATCAGAGAAAATTGATGGTTTTGCCACTGTATTATTTTTAAATTTTCTTAAGGCTATGTGATTAACTTGAATTAGCCTAGGCCTAGTCCTTTTGTAACTATGGCCTAGGGTAATAACCGGTAAAATTCTAATTTAGCTACTTTTGGCCATCTTGGAATGGGTTTAGGTTAGGAAAATGAAACTTTCAGGTATGGGTCTACAGGCCAAAGAATGTCCTGGGAAGGTATTTTGAAGTACCTAACTCCACTCCTTCTCCCTCTAGAGGGTCCTGAAATTTGCCTACATGATAGGTCTAGCCTATACCCATTGAAATTTTGACAAAACAACATTTTACCTTATTTTTCAGTTATCAGTTTCTTTCTCTCTGGCTTTAGCTCTGAAAATTCAATTTTAGTTATTTGAGCAGAATTTTAAGCCATATCAATATTTTAATTCCAAAATTTAGGAAAAGTATTTGCATATCTTTAAAACCTTATAGCCTAAATTGAGATTGAGCAAAGTTGTGAAGCTGAAAACAATTTTGTTATGCTTCATTTAAGCAGTAGATCTATTTTGCAAGGTTTTACTTCTATAACTCACAGAGTTTTAAAGGTCATCAAAGGTCAGGACCCTCTAGAGGGAGAAGGAGTGGACCCGGGACATACTTTTGCCTGTAGACTCATCCCTGAAAGTTTCGTTTTCTTAACCTAACCCCTTTCTAAGAGAGTCAAAAGTAGCTAAAGTAGAATTTTACCAATAACCTATATTGATAAGGACAAATGTTAAGAATACATTTTTTACTGTATAATGTGCACAATAGGCTAATCATAACACATTTTGACTACAGCTCCACTATGCTTTACCCCCCTCCCCCCCAAGTATTGACTTGTACCAAAAATTTCTTCCTTAAATATATTCATTAGGCTTTTAGTTTTGGACAAAATGTAGGCTATATAGCCTAGGCTAGAGTAAAAGACCTCTTTTTGGGAAGACCACTTTTCTTTGGCATTCCAGAAAAATAGCAAGGGTTTTTGGACCCTTGCAAGGGTGATTAGCTTTAAATATGGTCATGACCTTTAACAATCTGCGTGTTATAAAAGTGAAACCTTGCAAAATGAATCTTCTGCTTAAATGAAGTACAACAAAATTGTTTTCAGCTCCACAACTTTGCTCAATCCCAATCTATAAGGTTTTAAAGATATGCAAATACAGTAAAATTATACCTTAAATTGCACTAGCCAGCAATAAGGACAAATCCTGTAGATGGCGGTCAATGATGATGGTGGCTCAGCTCATTGGGGCGCATCCCAAACTGTGCGCCATGGCTTGCTGCACCAATCTCTGTCAACAGCTGACTTGAAGGCTTCAGTATTAGGGGACATGACTGCATTCTGGCTAAGGGAATTCCATAAGCCAACCACACAGTTGGAGAAAAAATTGTTTTGCAGCCTGGTATTAGCACGTTTCCAGTAGAGCTTTAGGGGGTGCCCTCTTGTTCTTGACAAACTATCTAACTGGAATAAGTCAGGGATGATATCGTGGTTGCAGATCAATTTGAATGTCATCAATACATCTCCTCGCTTACGTCGGTATGTGAAAGATGGTATTTTGAGCCTCTGGAGTCTGGTAGAATATGGCAAATTTTGAAAACCCCTTATGCATTTTGTTGCTCTCCACTGCACCGATTCCAGAATCGATTCTTTAGCTACTTTTGGCTATCATTTAAATGGGTTATGTTAGGAAAATGAAAATTTCAGGGATGGGTCTACAGGCTAAAGTATGTCCTGGGAAGGTATTTTGAAGTACCTTCCTTCACCCTTTCTCCCTCTAGAGGGTCCTGACCTTTAAAAATCTGTGTGTTATCAAAGTGAAACCTTGTAAAATAGATCTTCTGCTTAAATGAAGCGCAAAAAAATTGTTTTCAGCTTCACAATTTTGCTTACTCCCAATTTGTAAGGTTTTAAAGATATGGAAATACATTTCCTAAATTTAAAAAAAAAAGTTGTCAGTTTCTTTTTCTCTGGCTTTAGCTCTGAAAGTGCAATTTCAGTTATTTGAGCATAATTTTAAGCCATAATCAATGTTTTATTTCCAAAACTTAGGAAATGTATTTGCATATCTTTAAAACCTTATAAATTGGATTGACCAAAGTTGTGAGGATGAAAACAATTTTTTTGTTCTTTTTTTAAAGCAGAAGATCTATTTTGCAAGGTTTCACTTCTATAACTCACAGATTTTTAAAGGTCATCAAAGGAGGACCCTCTAGAGGGTGAAGGAGTAGAGGTAGGTACTTCAAAATACCTTCCTGGGACACACTTTAGCCTGTAGACCCATCCTTGAAAGTTCCATTTTCCTACCCTAACCCCTTTCCAAGATAGTCAAAAGTAGCTAAAGTAGAATTTAACCCAGTTATTTCCAATTTGAGGGCTATGGAATCTGCAAGTTCTTACTTTTCTAGCTAAGATGAGTCCAGTAGTTCTGTGTTTAACTTTGGTGGCAAACTAGTGATTCTTCAGTTAAGTCACCCAAGTTCTGCTTTTGCATAAGGAATGAAACAAGTCTTTGTCTCTGCACATTGTCCAACTCTTTGAGGCAATTTTGCCTTTGAGGCAAGGGTATCAAACTACAGGATGATGCAATGTGAGGGCAGTAACAAGAACTCGGCTTCTTTGTCAAATTTTTACCAATAATCTGTCAGCATAAATTAAAAATTATAAAGGTCTATGTTTTGCCAAGCAATTGAAAAGAAAAAATTATACTTAATATTTGTGATTTATAGATTAAATATCAAAAAATAAAAGTTACCTTTCTAGAACTAGTAGAAAATCAGCTTTTTATTGATATGTGAATAAAACTGAAACACTAAAATGATATATATATATCAAAATAGGATAATTGGTATTTCCAAAAAGAGGTCCTTGTAGGTATGTCAATAAACTAATAATTTCAAATGTTTGATCTTAAACAATTTTAATAATAACCATATTGATGTAGGGGAGAGAGGGGTGAAACAGTACATTTTGAGGATTTTGACCCCTAAAAAGCATATTTCTAAAGATACAAACTTCCTTTTTACATGAATAGATAGCTCAATTATTCACTTTTCTTGGTGATTTTTTTCAATGACATCCATCAAGTCATTTCTTGGTGAGACCCAAAAATGTATGACCTCTTCAAGTGTCCAAAGTCACCTCAACCAGGGGGTGACTTTGGACACACATGGGGCATATCCAGACATTAATTAATTAATGCTTGTAATTATTGATTCAGATATTATTAACATTTAATTCAGATAATATACAAGTTAAATATAACATTAAATTTATTTTTTGGGAAATTGGGCCAAATACAACAGCTTTGGCTGTTTGCCCAGTTCCTCCTACTGATACTGGTGTGGGAAGCTTCATAATAATGTCTTGAAAGTCAGTTTCTGCACAATCTCAACATTCAGGGAAGATGAACTTCCCACCTGACTTGCACAGGTAGTTTGTTTTTGCTACTCTGCCCCTGTATTTCTTCAATTTCACCAACATAGTAAACAGCAGAGTTTTGCTTCTTTCCAACCATAAACCTCACAAGCTCAAAATTTCCACAAGATAATTCTTCATCTGTCTCAAACTCACTGATACTTCCACAATGTAAAGACTCGTCATCTGACTTGTCATTGAGCTGTATATCTATGTCTGAAATGCTGTCTCTAGTTTTGTCAGCAATGAGTGAAACCTTTGACTTTTTCTTTTTCTTAGCAAGCCTTAGCTCAGTCTCTGCTTCTAGTGCTCTTTTTTCTGGTGTTTCTGTCAGAATTCTACTTTTGCCTTTTTTACAATTTCTGCACAGACCCACTTGCATTTTTGCCTGTGGATATGGTCTGATGCTTTCAGGAGTTACTGCTGCAGGCAAGTTTGACTGCTGCTGACCCATCATGACAGGAGATGAATCACAAAATAAACCAGGGTGAGGGTCATCTATATTGGAAGTTTCTGGGGCATTCTGTTCAGCTGGATCTGGGTGGTTTGTCACCTCAGCTGGCAGAAAATCGACTTCTGTGAACACATTTGGATTTACAGGCCAAATTCCTGCCTTCTCAAAACCAGCAGTGATGTTTTGAGGATTCAGCTTTTCCAGAATGAGATGCTTGCACAATTTTGCTATTTCATTTATCAAAATTCTCTGGCCTGGATTGAATTGCATCAACTTGTCAAACGACTCCCAGATTACATGCTTAAATGGTGCATACACTGAAACATCAAGGGGTTGGAGATGATGGGAGCAATGGGGAGGAAAGGTTAGGAGGTGGATGCTGTTATCTTTACACAAGGAAACTAATTCTACTGAAATATGACTTTCATGATTGTCAAACAAGAGTAAAACAGGGTCTTTTTTGCTGGGTTTGGCCTCTTTTAGAAAGTGTTCCCTGGAACAAAGGAAATTGTCCAAAGTCATCCATCCACTGCAATGGGCTAAGCCAATGCATCCTGGTGGTCCATCTCAATACATCCTTTCTGGAGCTTTGACTCTTGGAAAAACAAACACTGGTGGAATTGTCTGACCAATTGCAGATACAAAGCATAGCATTGTGGTATTTTACCCTCTTTCTGCTGACACATTCTGTGCCACCTGTTTTGCTCCCCTTTTAGCAATCACCTTTGGGGCCTGAACAACTGTGGGTACTCCTGTTTCATTGCAGTTCCAAATTCAACCAGGAGGAAAATGATACTTGCAATATAACCCCTGAAGATTTCTAAAGAAGACACTAATTACAATGGAATTAAAGCCAACAGCACAAACTTGGCTTGTATTTTCAGGTTTTTGGATGGACAAACTGGCGTTCTGCTTGATCAAACCTCTTAGCCAATCCACTCCTGCTCTCTCATCTCAGTTTCCAGCTTGATGGGAATTTTATCTTCAATGTTATTGCCCATTGGTAGGCTAACTTTCTTGTTGCATAGGGAGTCAGCCTATGGTTAAGCAGTGAGCATTTTTTGAGGTATGCAGCAAGCTCTTTCTCTTGTTTGGAAGTAAAAACAAACTTAGTGCTCTCTTGAACTATGTCATTGTCGAGATTGCTACCACTAGCACCACTCTGCTCAAGATGTTGCATTTTTGCCTTGTATTGTTTCACAGCATCCACAAGGTACTCTTCTTCAGGGAAAATTCTTCTGTGGTTGCTCGGAAAGACAACTTCCCATGTATAAATTGAATAACAGCACGCCTGACTAATTCTGGATCAGGAGGACCACTCCCCTTTTGAATGTAGTTGTGAACCATCTGTAAAAGAAAATGATAAACATCAGAACCTCAAGAGAACAAGATGGAAATTAACACAGGTCAATCCATGCTTTGAGGTGTGCTTTGAGGCATAGAATGGAAAGATGCCTGCAGGCAGTGTAATGTTTAGTTTAACATTATAATACAAGACATTAAACAAAAAAAAATTTAAAAAAACCACATCAAACATTTGTTTATGTTCATTTTTGTTATGTTTCTACAAGTTGGACAAACATTTCAGGGGGTTTCAAACCCTCTACCCCCCTGGATACAGCCTTAGCCTCTACTGTTTACCTTTTTGATATAAGTAGGCATTGAATAAATGTTTATTGTTCAACATAATAGTAAATCATTTAATAATAAGTATTATTTTTAAATATGATGGGTGAAAATGAATTGAACTGATCTATGTAGCTGTGAAGGTGAACTGTAAATCTAAGCTTATATAAATGTCACATGACTCCTTTTGAATTATCTCTGTCTAATTATAAGTTCAAATCACATATATTATAAAACTAAACATCATAATATATAAGACAATAATCCATTGAATGTATACAATTCAGAGTATGTATTTTAAACAAGGAGCAGTGGGGGGAGGGTAAGGTTTATTGGTACACCAGTTAGAAATTATTGAAGAATATTTGATTAAGATTAGCTTGAATATTTTTGTCATAAACAGTTACATGCTGAGACCATTTTAAACGTATAGACAGTCAAAAGTACATCTTAATTTTGGATAGAAATTAAAGGTTAAGCTTAGTCAAATCATAGAAAATGCTGTCCAATCTTGAACACAGGATCTTAAAGTTGGAACAAAGTATCTAAATAATAGGCGGACTTAATCTTGGACAACTTTGATTCAAGACAAAGATTGTTACACAGAGTAGTTGTGTTTAAATAGGCTAGGCTGTAAGGCAATGGGTAACTTTTGTCTAAGTATAAATGTTGAAAACAAAGTTTGATAGTCAAAACAAATTACTTCAGTTTCTCTATAACACAACAGGAATACAATCAATTTTACCATTATTCTGCTTTCAGCTACATATAGTTCCATTTTCCAACTTATGAAAGACTTCCGTCAGTACAGGGCGAAACCGGACACCATGAAAAGTGTCCGGAATTGCCCCCAAAAAAGTGTCTGGAGTTACCCTATCTTGATACCATTTTGATTTTTTTTTTTTTTTTTTTTTTTTTTTTTTTTTTTTTGTAGATAATAGCCTGATATTTACTGATGAAAAATTCCATGCAAATAGCAGGGGTATACCTTGTCTGATCCTGCTAACTCATGGCTCAAGAGCTACAATAACTTAGAAATATTTGACAAAGACTACATGTGTCAGGATTTCCAGCAAGCATATAAAAACCTCATTATCTCTTTTCTTGGTTGTCTCTTTTCTCCAAAATTTAAAACTTGCACCAAATGTGCATTACATGAAGGGCATCTAGCGGAAATTTTTTGAAAGGATTGGCTCAAAAACTTTAGACAACAGGTCAAACGTGTGGAGTCGCCCCAGTGCGGTCTCGCCCCTACGGCTTAGATTTTTAGCTTTTCTCTGATATATACAATTCTTCTCAATTTCTTTTTGGTTACGAGATGTGAGGGTTTTAGTTTTACATAATTTTTCTCAATTGGATTCTGTTTTTTTTTTTTTTTTTTTTTACCCTAGTCAAGATCAGCTGATGTTTAGAACTGTCTCAGGCTTAGACCTAGTTAGAATTGGCTGAATACAATCTAGGAAAGATTTTCTTTAGCCTATTATGTTAGGCTAGGAAAATGAAACTTTCAAAGATTGAACTATAGACTTCAGTTTGTCCTGGGTAAGTATTTTGAAGTACCTAACTCCACTCCTTCTCCCTCTTGAGGGTACTGGCCTTTGATGACCTTTAAAAACATGTGTTCCATAAAAGTGAAGCCTTGCAAAATAGATCTTGTTCTTAAATGAAGTACAAGAAAATTATGTTCAGCTTCACAAATTTGCTCAATCCCAATTTATGAAGTTTCAAAGATCTCCAAATACATCTCATAAACTTAGAAAGTAAAACCATTGTTGTCTTAAAATTCTACTGAAATAAAAGGGATTACATTCTCAAGACTAAAACCAGAGAAAAAGAAACCAAAAACTGGAAACTAAGGTAAAATTATGGTAGGTTTACACCTATTGAATTTAAAAATATGCCTGTCAAGTTGGCAAATTATAAGACTTGGAAATTAGAAGAGGCTTAACATAGAAGTTTGATAATACCATTGCTGTGTATGGTTTTGGCCCTGGATTCTTTGCAGAAAGTTTCATTTTCCTAACAGTTTCCTTACAAATTTTAAGCCATAACAATTTTTTTTTCTAATTTTAGGAAATATTATTGTGGATCTTTGAAACCTCATAAATTGAGCAAAGTTGTGAAACTGGAAACACTTTTCTTGTACTTCCTTTAAGCACAAGATCTATTTTGCTTGGTTTCACTTTTATAACACAAAGATTTTTAAAGGTCAGTACCCTCTAGAGAGAGAAAGAGTTACTGGTAGGTACTTCAAAATACCTTCCCATGACATACTTAAGTCTCCAGATCAATCGCTGAAAGTTTCATTTTCCCATTTTTGACATGTTAAACACTTTCATCTTCATTTTGGATTTTGATTACTTCAGATAATTTAGCAATGCCCTTTGCTTTAGCTGCCTGAATTGGTTGTCCAGGTTGTTGATTTTTTCCCATTGTAAATTTAATATGTCCAGGCTCTTGGTCCAATCACACTTGATAGTTCAGGTGATTCCAAAGAACCATCATTTGTAATAATTGCAAATTTTGCTTTTTAGGCCTTCCTACTAACATTATACAACTGGTTATGTTCACTGGTTTCATTCCATGTAGCATGTTGCTTTTATCTAACAAAAACACAAACTAATTTAAAAATTCTCAGGTATTTTTCATGTTTGAACTAGGCCTAAAACATTAGGCACCATAAATATTTTTGCAATTTACATTATATCTTTAGCAATTCCATTATGCTCCACCAGATTTTTTTTTTCTTTTAGAATAACAACATTTTTAGATGTGTTTTTTTTTTAACTTTGAAGTTTTTTCAATGACTATGAAATGAAAATAGTATAACATGGTGCTCCATGTCAACTAAGCTCGAAACTTTGGTTTTCTTTTTTTAAGATTTTTGAAATGTTGTGATTCCTTGTCAAAAATATATACAATTATTTTTGCAATTACCAGTTTCTTGCTCTTTAAGCACTTTAATGTGAACTTTTCCATTCATCCATTCATGAAAATCTTTCATGAAAATCAATTTTTCCAAACAAGTGTGACAAGATCATTGCAATACTAATGTATATAAAAATGATGTCACTCGCATAATTTTATTTCTAAAATTAAGGCTTTTAATGAGTTTTCTCAAACTTCTGACCTATCTTGGTCATTTTTAGGCCAGAATATCCTAGGATGCCAATTTTTCTGAAAAAAATATGGAGCCATTTTTGAGAAAAAAAAGCACATAAATACATTCACAATTATATTATATTATATATATATATATATATATATATATATATATATATATATATATATATATATATATATATATATATATATATATATATATATATATATATAACAATTTCTTATGATGAATGTCCAAAATTTAGTTACTGTCAACATGAATGTTCAAAAATTCCTTTATTTCTGCTTTAATTCAATTAGCTTTGCGTGTCAGCTTTTTCAGTCTTATGCAACCTTAGTGATCAAGTGCTGGTGGATGAATGGTTGCTTCCCAGTCAGGTTCATGCCCTCAAGGACCACTCTGCATCCAGCCTTTGTTTGAAAATTTCAAGAGATTCCAGTAACTTCATCTTCAGATAGATTATTCCAACTTTTGACAATTCTTGAGGAATAGTTTTGATTGTTGACTATTGATAGGGTAGATTACTTAACAAGTTTCAGCCAAATGACCTCTTGTTCTTGAATTAGGACCAAAAGTAGGAATGAGTATGGAGAGTCTAGTTGAGAACACAATTTCATGGTCCAAAACGGAAAAAAGTGCATATTTAGACCATAGTTTTTCAGTTGCCCTAGGAGCAGTCTGGGAGAGATGAATCTCCCCTTCCGCTTTTTGGGATGGTTTGCTATATGGAAATTGGTGGGGCATTCATTTGTATGTAGCCTATAAATAACTTTCAAGAAGAAAAGAGAAAATTTTGAATCAAAATCAACTTGGTGGAAGCAATGAAAAACTTGAGAGCCATGGATAATTCGATCCATAGCAGGGATTTCTCTTCAAGCTTTGACTGTATTTTGCTTAATTGCATGTTGCTAGTGACAAACTTTGTCAAAAGCTTTAGAAAGGTCAAGCACAATTATGCCAGCAGGCACATCAGTATCAAGTAACTTACTGATGTGTTCATATGATTCAAGAAGATTGGTATCAACAGATCTTCCAGAACAAGAGCCATGCTGTGAGCTCTGCAAGAGATTATATGTTTCAAGATGTCTAATAACTGCAGAATTGACTATTCTAAAGATTATCTAGCACCATGTAACCTAGAAAGTCTCTGGGTAGAGTTGAGTTAATCCACAACTACCTGATACTCAGAGGGCTAGCTCTAACTGGCCAGAAAGAAACAGAACTATTCTTTTTTAGCCTTGAAATCTAAGGTTATATCTAATAACTAATTTATCCTAACTATAAACCTTCTCGCTAAGACAAACCTCTCAACCTTGTACCTAGCAACACACTGAGGGGGCAAATTGTTATCAAACTCTTAATGTGTTTATCTGTCCTTTACTAAAAAGAAAATGAATCTGCTAAACTGTTTTTTCAGGGGGTTGCCAAGATATGCTGGCTCAACTCCTAAGGCAATATTCAGGCGGATTGGATAAGAGTAAACTTATAATATGGGCAGAGTAAATCCCAACAACTGGCAATTGCTGTAGAAATATATAAGTAATTGAGGTAGTTATAATTACCTGTAGTACTAGTTATCCAGTTATTTGTAATGCAACCCCAAGGCACACTAGTACTTTGTTTTTGAAAAGGGAATTCAAAAAAGAGAAAAACTGGTGCCATGAGATGTTCTGAATGTGTGGCATTGGGACAAGTAAAGCTGCAGTATAATTAGGTATGTCTGACTATTGATCATCCAACCATTTCATAGGGGTGCCTCTAAGAAAGTTGCTGTCCTAAGCTGTAGCTTGGCTTATATACCTGAAACATAAATGCTGCACTAATGAGGAGCTAAGCACCTTTTTTGCTATTGAAGGATTTGCCCCTTTCCTAACCTTTTTTCATTTTAGAATTTGGTCAAGTCTTTTATGAAAATAATGCAGTTCAAAATGTTTTCATTTGCTGTTTTAATAAGTATATAGGTTATTTTTCTTCAACAGGTACACAATCACTCAAAACCAAAGCAACTAAATATCAGAGAATAAAAGAAAACCAGCAATTGAACATACCTGCATAAATGAGGAGGGATAAAAGGGGGAATTTTCCCTAATCAGGCAAACTGAAACATGGGAAATTCACTTCAAATTTTTATTCACTGTTTTAATACAATTATTCAACAAAACGTTTTTCAAGTATACAAAAAATGACAGTGCAAATCTCTTGCATAGTGAAGAAGGTTCTTCTTTATGGTTTTGTTTCTCTTTTTAAATGTTGTAATTACTTTGCCTTTTTTGTAGAATATGATTATATCTTCTATGTTTTTTTATATATTACTGGAAAAATATGTGAAGCTCAGTGTTGTTTTCTTCATTACAGTTGTCTTATTAAACTATACTTTTTATTTCTACCTGAAATTGTTCTGTCTGGCTTTTTTTAATTATAAATTACAATGTGACGCTTGATGAAATATTAGTTCAAACACCAAAGTCATTTATTAGTCCTTTATATTTTTCTCCATCATTCTGTCCCTCACACTCACTGTCTTTTGGATTTTTTTTTTTTTAACTGTCTTGGGGGCATGGAAAGTACCTAGCAATCATTATGTTTTTTATTTTGCCGAATTCTTAGTTTTATTTATCTTCTGTTTCTTCCATAGGATGAGCAGCTCTGAAGAAGTATCATGGATTTCCTGGTTTTGTGGCTTGAGAGGAAATGAATTTTTTTGCGAGGTATTCTTTTTCTTTGTGTTTTTTTAGAAATGTCTATACTAAACATTTTATTTTTAATCACTGAAAAAAATTATTTAGCTTGATTTCTTCTTGATGTCACTGGTACGATTTTCGTTGCCAAATGTCTCTGTCTTAGCATTTTATAAATATTGTTAGGGAAATAAAAAGGAGAGGCAATTTATTTTATCATCTTTTTAAACAAGAAGGTTATATGAATGCTTATATTTTTGAATATGTCTACCTTTTTGGTTCTATTTTGAAGAACTGTCATATTAGTGTCGGAAGAAAATACCCTTACTTTTTTGCTAATTTTCTTTTATTTGTTTATCATTGCCCAAATTTCTTTTTGAGTAGCTTATGGACATATTTAAGGAAGTAAAATGAGGGGTAATTTATTTGATTGTTTCCTTAAGAAAAGAAGTTTATATCATGTTTTTGGATATGTCACTAGGTACAGAGTTTAAGTGAGCATATTTTCCTTGGCAAATATCCAAGGACCGTTTTTAGTCCTGTTTTGTAGATCTAACACATCAGTTTGAGAGATAAATACCCTCTATTTAATTTATATGCTTGTCATTTTCAGTTTAACAGAAATATATTATACAAAAATTTAAATATATGAATAGTTTTTTTTGCTTTTGTGACAATTAAAAAGAGGTAAACCACTGACCACTTCCAAAAAATGTCTATCTTTTCTTCTCATTGTTGTGATCAATATGTTTGCCTGGTTGTTTACCTTAAATTACAGCTTGGAGTAACCTAAGGATTTTGCCATGTGAAGCTCCAGAGCTGATGTTTGAAGTTGTTTTAAATGTTGGTTAGTGACCAGGGGCTGTTGGATGATGGATAGCTTCCCAGTTGAGTTTACAGTCCCTCAAGGACCATTCAGCATACAACATTTGCTTCAAAATGTCAACAGATTCCGCAGTAACTGTATCTTCAGATAGATTTTTTGAACTGTCAACGATTCTTGAGGAAAAGAATTGATTGTGGTCTCTGGAAAGGGTGGACTGCTTAACAAGTTTCAGATGACCTCTGGTTCTTGGATTAGCACCTATAGTTGGAAATAGTGCTGGGACAGTATTAGCCTTCATTAACTTATAGGTCAGATTCACATTACCTCTATTTCTCCTGTATACAGTAGTCTGTGGATTATTTTATAGATTTTAGTTTTGCATAAAATCCTAGAGTAGGCTATCAATGTGAATTTATGATTGGAACATAAAAATCATAATTTGCATGGTTGTGCAGACATTATAATTTTAATAAGTAAGAGCAGGGAGAGTCTAGTTGTGAACACATTTTCATGGTCAAGAACTCAAAAGTACATATTTAGACAATAATTTCTCAGTTACCTTTGGAGTAATTTGGGAGAGGTGATTCTGCCCTTCCTCTTTTTTTTGTATGGTTTGTTATGTGGAAATGGATTGGGCATAGATTTGGATGAATAAATAACCCCCAAGAAGAAAAGCAAATGATTTTTGGAGTAAAGTCAACTTGGTGGAAGTGATGAAAAACTTCAGAGCCCTGACTAATTGGAGTAAAGCCAAGACAGATAGTCTTAATGAGAGGCAAAGCTGTCATAAACTCTTTTTCAGAATTGTATAAAAGTGAAATCATTTCACTTGTTGATAGATAGTCTATCATCTATTCTAGGGCACAACTAATGTAAATAGGCATGAAGTAAGGGTAAATCAAATAGTCTATCAGTTCTGTAAGCCATTTGAAGGCAATTGGAGACCCTAAATAAAAGGAGAGCCTTGAATCCTCTATGTTATGCTGGAACAGTATCACAAAAAAACACTTGAATTATTCAGATCAAGTTTTAACCAGAATTGAGCTGAGGAGAGGTGTCTGCCCATTTGTCACCCATGGGTCGTTTACATTATAGCAGGTTTATTTAAGTAGTTCTTTGTCTGCTGTGATATGCTTCATAAAATTTCAGGGGCATGGACCAAAGGAGTAAAGCAGTGACATATTAATGAATATGTCACTGCTTTACAATAGTTAGGCCTAACGTTAAAACGTTGTTTTATGTCATTCAAGAAGAAAAACAATGAATCTATCTGTAGACTAATCTGTCCCTCTAGAAGTGCCACAGGGACCTATTAAAATTTTTCATTATTCCCTCTACCCTATGGCTGCCAGCGCACTTATGTTACATAGGCTGTTCAGATTTGCTGCGCAAAAAAAGGTTTGTCAAGTGTGTCGTGACAAAAGTATTCTTCAGAGTAGACGAATTGTCCACCAGCCTATTCATGTATGTATGTAAATTTGTGTATTTATGTTAATATAATGTTTTGCATTGGTTTTATTATTTTTTTTTTAACTGTTGCTCTGTGGAGTGTTGATTTTGCTTTGTCGTTTAGGTGGATGAAGACTACATTCAGGATAAATTCAATTTAACTGGATTAAACGAACAAGTTCCACATTATAGGCAAGCCTTGGATATGATATTGGATTTAGAACCAGGTTTGTATTGCATTATCTATTTCGTAAGTAATTGTTATGCCTACTTAGCCTTCTAATTTACGTTTTTTAAGATGAGGCCAAAGTGCAAACGACTTTAAAACTTCGGGGATTGCATAAGAACTGGTGAAATCAGAACTTTAAGCAGGACGAGAGGAAGAAAAAATGTGTGGTGGTTCACCAGCACAAGGTTTCTTAACAGCGCAATGGGCTTTTAGTAGGAATGGCCAATTTCAAAATTCATACTGTTCTTCTCATTTCCAAATTCTACCTTGATTTATGTATATTTATATGTTAGGTAGGTATTAATTGGCGGCTTTTTAGAGAATGCAACCCATTCGTGCCCTGTTTGGCCAGCTGGAATTAATACCAACCTAACAATTAACCCTGCCCCAGCTCCTACATTTGCCGTTGCACTAAAGAACTGTCCTGAAACCTCACCTTACTCGTAATGTATTTTGTCGATAAACTTTGCCCTGAGGCTTGAGGTGAAATAAATGAACTTAAAAAATTGATTTCGGAATGGAAACTTGTTGCTAAGTCAAAGCGTGCAGCAAACAAAATTGTCAAGAAAGTTAAGAACAGTACCTCAGGTATCTCAGGGAGTGTGAAATCACCACTGTTTATAGGGGTCCTGAAAGTCGTACCGATTGAATACGATGAGAATCAAGTCAAATCTCTTATACCAAACTTTGTGAAAGTTTCACAGTGCGGAAAGTTTCGAGTGTTCCAGGTCTATTTTGAGTCGAAACAAAACCTGGATCAGTTCTTGAAATTTTCTGTGAAAGTTGGCTACAAAAAACTCTGCACAAGCATTTGTATATCTCCAAAAGTGTTGTTTCTCGTGTCATAAGACTGGACGTCTGGCCTCGCAGTGCTCTAATCAGGGCCTCTGCTCACACTGTGGATCATGCGATCACACCTCGAACAGTGCCTGTCCGTGCTCGGAAAAAATGTTCTGTCTAGAATGTAAAGTTGCCGGCCATACTTGTTACAGTGTAAAGTGTCCCAATAACAACAGTCAACTAGCAAAGCCCACGGTATGATATGCATGTGTCTACTACTGCGCAAGCTGTACTTTCGTGGAATATTAATGGTGGACTTTTAGTCAAACTACCTGTGATAAAAGGTCTGCTTTCGAATTGTGAAGTATTGTGTTGCAAGAACATTTTTTGACGAGTCTTAGTTTAGTCCTTCTGAAAAATGACAATAATTTTACTAGCTACTCGGTGCCCGCTAAACGATCCGCTTCCAGTGGCCGCCCCTCGGGTGGAATTGCGATGCTTGTTAGGACCTCGTGGCGGTCGAGTATTTCTGATTAACGTGATTTTTTTTTTCTGTCCGTGTAGAAGAGTATGTTATTATAAACGTCTATCTCCCGACAGAAACTAGGGTCTTGCCTTTCAAAGATTTGCCAGTTAGATAAGTGTTGTGTTAATATAGGAGATTTTAACTGTAATTTAACTGTCGCCTCGTTATTGTGTACTTATATTTTGCCTGGTATTTTCGATGATTGGCTTAGGATCTAGCCGAAAGATCTCAATTACACTTAGACACACCATTCAAGTCAAGTGTCGAACCTTTACCATGCAGTTTCTTCTACAAATCTCCAAGTGTCTCCTGTTCACGTCGTTACTGACTTCCAACTATAAGACCACCTTCCAATATCTGCATCTATTTCTTGTCCTTCTGCTCAGTCTATTCCCAACCACATCAGCCTCGAAATACGGGTGTTGCTAGATATCTATCTTGCACAAATTTGCCACGCCCTGCGATGCGCAGAAAAAGCCGCTATACCTCTTAAACGTATACGTTGGGGTGTCACGAAGCATTGACCCAGTAATCTGAGCCTAGTTGAATCTTGGAGAAAATCCAAATTTTGGTACCATTTGTGGCTCCAGTGTGACCGTCCTCGCCCTGGCTGGGTTTCTGAAATTCGTCTTTCTACCAAAAGAAAGTTTGCAAAATAACTATCTATCCACATGAACCAGATAGTTGAAGAGGCGTCCCAGCAAGCTTCTCTGCCCCAACCTTCCTTCTGGAAAAATGTATCAAGAGATCCTCCTAGCGCCTGTCTATCTGCTAAAGTTATTCATTCCGAGTGGACTTCATACTTCTCTGCTAAATTCTCCCCGCCAGATGCCGCCCTACAGTCTAAATATGAAGATAAGCTTGATAAATTTCTGTCTAGTTGTCTAACCGACAATTTTGTTGTTTCAGTTGATTCTGTACTGCGAGCAATCCAACGCCTGAAACGTAAGAAATCTTCTGGCATCGATAAAATGAGGGCTCTTCACATTCTGCATGGAAGCGAGCTGCTGGGAAACCAAATTGCTCTTTTCTCGATTGGAGATCTCACTCCAGTTCCAAAGAAAGGCAAACTCGCCATCCAGTGCTCGTCTTTCCGTCCTATAACGGTGGCTACTATCTTCTGTTAGCTTTTCGAACTTCTGTTCATTGACCATCTGAACGCGAAATGCTATGTTCAACCTTACAAATTTCGATTCCAGCCACGTCTCGGTTGTGCCCACGCTTTGTCGGTTGTCACGAACGTATTGATCGATGCTGATGCACCAAGTAAAACTCTCGGGTTAGCTGGGCACGATGTTCGTAAAGTGTTTGACTCTCTCATTCATGCCGCTATGCTACTCCATGCAGCAAAACGTGGAGTAAGCCCTTCGTATATCAGAACCCTCAAGTCTACGCACCAACCCCTGATATTTTTGTCATCGTCGAAAAAGGTACCCATCAAGGTGCCGTTTCTTCCCCTTCACTCTTCAATAATGGAGTTCTGGATGCACAGTCAGCTGTTCCCACACGTTGCATCTTCGCCGGTCTTAATTCATCTCTCGTATGTTCTGCAGACGACATTTTGAATTTGAGCCGCACTATCCAGCGCATTAGCGAGATTTTCGCAACGGTACAATCTGAGTATGCAAAACTAGGTCTTCAGTTCAATGCTGAAAAGTCGGAAGTTGCATTCTTCAACTGGAAGCAAGCGTCGCCTTGGGATATTCCTCTAAGAAATAGTAGGATTAAGCTAGTAGATCATATCACATACCTCGGTCTTCCCATTGATTCCTCAATAATGCACATGCGACAACTTTTAATTGCTCACATTGAATGTAGAGTTGGGTTATCAAATGCTTCTTTTGTAACTAATAAGTTACGCTTCAACCGCCGTCTTCTTTCGAAACTTTTTAACTCTGTCGCTCTACCATATTATCTGTACATATCGCCGTTTTGAAATTGCTTATAAAATCTGACAAGTCAAAAATTCGTTGAGTTTTCTTCATATTCGCAAAATATTGTTCACTTTTCCCCCTTGGACCCGCAACTCTTATATAATTAGAAAGTTCATCATTGCTGACCCCATTATAGCTGTGGAAAGGTAAATTTGTGCTTATAACTCTCGTTTAACGAAGGTGAACCATCCTTGGTCGTCGTTTCTGGCCCAGTAAGATGTATTTGTTGTGTTTTTTTAAGTGTTGGTTTTCCTGCTTAGTGTAATTGTGGAAATTTTTAAACTGATTGATGATTTAGTCTCTTTTCGTACGAGTCCAATTTAAGTGACGCTCGTTATTCTCGATCTTGGTGTCAATTTTTCTCTGATAATATATTGCGTATATTACTAATAATTTAACTGTTTATTAATTTTCCATTCTTTTAAGCATATTGTTTTAACTAAAGAAGGAAAAATCCGTGATTGAAGAATTTCCTTGTTTCTGATATTTATGTATATCGGAGTAAGCATGGGCACTGTTCTGTTTTTCTGAAGAAACAGGAAAAAAATAAACAGGGCTTGAAGAAACAGAACAGAAACAGAACAGGTCAACAAAAAAAAAGAAGACCTGTTTCTGTTTCTGTTCTGTTTTTTGGTAAAAACAGAAAACAGCTGTTTTCGTTCAAAAACAGCTGTTTAAACAGCTGTTTTCGAACACCTAAGGCTTAAAGAAGAAAAAGTTTGTAAATGATAAGTTTTGGTTTATTATCAGTACTATTGCAGCATTTTCCACCAAAAAGAACAGTTTTTCAATAAAGGGGCAAAAAACTGTATGCACACAACATCGCCATCCTTTTTTATGGTTATTTTCTTCCATTTTCCCGTTCCTTTTTTCCAAAAATGCGCTTTTATGTATATACAGAATCACCTCGAATTTCCCGGAAATGCATACTAATTATTTGATACTAAAAATAAAATATCATTTTGAAAATAAAATAATTTTCGTCGTCAAATTGCGCAGTCAGCTAAGAGTCATTAGTGTTTAAGCAGATCCCATAGGTGCTTTGGCGGGGGACAGTCTCCCCTCCAGACCATGCTTTCCCCTTCTCCCATCCTGATGTTTGGAAGCCATCTGAAACAATGTATGAAAGAAGAAAAATGCACGGGAAAATGACACTTCTTACCACCAAGTCAAAAATTTTCGTTGCCTCGCAGCTTAAAACATCTTTTTAAGATTAATTATTTCCTAGCCAATCTGTGGGAAAGACAAATCAAAAGGAAAATTCATGGTTTAAGGGTACTTTGTATATTTTTACGGCACTTTGCGCTAGAAAATAATGTTCTAGGCCCTCCACCGAATTCATTCTTTAGTAAATATGTAAAATGAAATTTCTCAAATTCTGAATTTCAAAGAAACTTAGACCCTTTGCTACACAATACTTCTTTTAAGCATTCTCTTCTCTGAATGGAGTTTTCAAAGGGATGCAATATATAAACATTTGCACTTTTTGATAACTTGTTTCGAAAATTTCTTTCGCTTTGCGGCAGAAAATACTTTCTCCAACCCATGCATTTGTTTCATTATGGAAAGTGATATTACATCAGAATTTTATTTTTAAAATATGAGGGGAAATGCTTTGGATTAGTTAGACACGTTTTCATAGTCCTGTCCCAAAGGAAAAGAGGCAGTGACATCCTTGACCATCAATGTTTGAGCAAGTTTAACGTGTCTTCAGATCGGATAGCCTGTGTTGCAACCTCATCTTTTGACAGACTCCCAGCTACCCACTCTTTTCCTCCATTACTTTCACCACCCTCTTCTTTAGACACTGCATCAGTTTTTTTCGCATTCTTCAGTAAGTGTATCTTCATTTCCGGAGTTTTCAGAACAAAGAACCGAAAGACAGTCTGAATCGTTTTTAACAGTTCGAAATCTTCGACTTCATCAAACGATTCCAAGCAATCTTCTACAGGAATTTTATTGGCTAAGATACGATTGGACAAGAATCCAAGAACGCGTGCAACAGATAAATGAAGACAATGTTAAAAACATGAGTTTCAGAAAAGGGCTCATATCATAGAGGGTTCAGTGACATTGTTTTCAGAATCAGTCACAACGCGGGACATCTTATCTTTCATTGAAAACTTCCTGATTGAAACTTGGATTGCTGAAAGATGTTAGTTGCTGTATGAGAATGCTTATGCCTCTTGAAATGTGAAAGATAGTGGTACAACCTATGCTTATTGTTCATTTTCCTGGGTTAATAGGCAGTTATACCTATAAAGCCAGATCCTTTTGCAGACCAGCAGTGAAAAGTCAAGCTAGTCTGAGTGGCAGATCTTAAAACAGCCTACTGAACTTCTTTTTTTCTGACAGGAAAACTTAAGTGACGATGGACGGTTCCCTCCAATAGTGCTTTCAAGCCCCCTGTTGTTGTTTTTTTAAATAAGCTATTTCAAATCTGGTTTATCAGACGTAGAAAGTGGCAATTTGTCCTTAAACAGGGTTTTGCAGCAGAGAATCCACAGAGCAGCTTGTTTTGATCAATTGGAAATAAAAAAACCATCGTATCTCTGCTCTTCTTATTCCAGATTTCACTAATCCATTGCCCTATGTGTTACTTGCTTTACTATTTGGAGCTCTCTCAAGGGAAGTAGCCTGACTTGATATATATTTTTTATTTGGCTTAAGTTTGTTAGTTTCTGTATCAGCCGCGCATACTTTATATTTGTGCATATCAATTGGGTGCATCCTTTTAAGATAGTATATAAATATCAAGGCAGAGACTCCCTTAGCCTTTAGGGACGCTATTCAGAAGTTGCACCTTATACTTCCTTTGCTTCCTTTTTTCCGTAGGATACCCAAAGAGATGTCTTGGAACATCAAAGTCGTCATCAGAATATTGCATCATGCTTGTCTTAAAACAAAGATTGATTTTAGGATTTTTCACAAAATTAGAAGCACCTTCCAGTAGCCTACCATTTTGAAAATTGCACCTTCAGCCAAATATCTGACCTCTTCCTTCTCAGTAGGGTAATTAGGAGGAAAGGGGTCAATTTCCCCCTGATCAGTTTTGTTTGCGCAGTAAGCCAAGAAAACCTGTCAGCAAATAAAAGCAAAATAACAGCTCCTAACTACGGTTCCCTAAAAACTTTGACAATTTGCAGCACAGTATTATAATGTTATTTTTTAACTATATTGTGTATTAACCATGACCCAGTAAGGCTTTTAGTGTTAATAAATCATATCATATATTAATTTGTACGGAAATTTACTTGTATATAATAGGTATTTAAGAGACAGATACAAGAAATAATATACTGCTTAGTGGCATTTTTTTTAAATTTATTGTACTGTATGGAAAAAATTACCGTGTTCACCGGAAGATGTGTTATCATGCAGAATGAGAAAAGTGTATCAGCATTTTATAAGACTTTGGCCTGCTAGGCCAGAATTAGCTAGTTAGGCCATTGTTTCAACTCTAGGCTTTTCCCTGAAAGGGTTTCCATTGATTATATTGAGAGATGGTAGAAAAAGTATATTTGGCATCTTGAAAAAGTATATGTTGTTATGTTGATGCAATAAAACGTGCCAGCAAAAACTTACATTTCTACTGGACAAGACTTCAATACATTTACATTCCTCTCTAACTAATCATTTAAGAAAATTTGCAATTAATAATCTGTATTTATCATATATAGGCTAGCATGGTAATCGTAGCAAATCCCTGTTATCTAGCAGCATAAATTCCTTAAGAACCATTTAACTAAAATTGTTCCGGTTAAAGGTGCAGATCACATTCCATTTTATGTAGAATACAGAGGACTTATCAATTAGTGATTTGTTTGAATCCTGCTTCACATAGACAGTGTCTATGCAGCTTTGCTGCTCAATTGACTGAATAATATACACCAAAAAATAAACTGTTTTAGTGGAACAAAACTGCACCTTTACCGTTCTCCCATTTACACACCTACCTACTCTCATTTGATTCCTAAGCCCTAAATTTACCTAGCTTAAACAATCTAGCAGCACATTTGATATGTTAGGCACACTGAGTGCCATCATTTTACTTACTTCTACTTTATATTAACGCTCCAATTCCAAAAACTGTATGAGGCGTAACCACGCTTCTTCAAAATTTCAAATTACTATTTAAAACACTATTTTGTAAGTTTGAAATTTCTTAATATCTCATTCTCGAATCAATAAAGTATAATCAAGAACAGAAGAAAAACAGTTAGAACAAAAACAGAAACAGGACAAAATAGTTATTATAAAAACAGAACAGAACAGGTGAATAAAAAACAGGTCATCTGTTTTTGTTCTGTTTCTGTTTTTTTTTTGTAAGAACAGAACAGAAACAGGTACTTTAAAAACAGAACAGAAACAGTGCCCATGCTTATATCGGAGTATATAAATCATTTGTTGAGAGTGATATGATTTCAAGACCAGCAGACGAAAATGTCGTTCAATTGTTTTGCCATTTCTTGTCATATTTACACTAGTTGATATGATTATCTGTTGTATATTTTTAATTCACTGATGATTATTTGGGTTAGTCTTTTACCATTTGCGGCTTGATGCAATGATGCTCATATTGCTTATGTTTGTTCAGTATTTGGGAGTTTGAAAAAAAAATACGTCGCTTACCTGCAGTGCAGTGTATAATTGAGTTTTTCTTTCTCGTCTTTGTAATTTCGTTCTAAGAGCTGAGTTAGATCTTAGCTCCAGCGTTCGTCACTTAAAACTATTATGTATAACTGCCAAGTTTATGTGTATTTTTTCTTTTTTTTTCTTTTTTTTTTCGCTGAATACTCCGTTTGTTTTGTATGACGGGTTTTCCAATAAATAATAATTAAAAGACGAGCATTTGAAGAACAAACCATTGTATACATTGGTCTTAGTTAGATGCCTGATTCTTTGAGGTTCGTCTCTTACTATTCCAAAGAAGAAAAAGCCGTAGGCCTTTTCCTGTGTGTAATCCGGATTACAGTGGTAGCTAGCTGCCTAGTAAGAGACGATCACACCCCATATTAAAAAATGAAATAGTTCATGACCCCTAAAACTAGAATCAGAAAAAAGTAAACAATTAGAACTGCCTTGTTTGAAACCCCTATATAGGGAACTTACCGTCCCTTGGCTTGAAAAACAAGGGAAATATATTGACTTGACAATCAATTGAATAAAGGATCAGTTCATCATAAATGGAGAGTATGTAAGCTCCATTGGTATCGTGGTTGCAGAGATATCTGAAACAGATAACTAGTAAAAAACAAATAACGGCATATAGTAACTAAAAGTTAATATAATGCAAGCATCTTTTGAAAATTTGTTTTTCTGCGGTATGATGCAATATTTGACTTACATAGCTGCCTAATTCTTCGGGGTTCGTCTCTTACAATTCCAACAAAGAAAATGACATGGGCGTTTTCCTGTTTGTAATTATCTTTTAAAAAGTTTATCTCTTTAATCTTTTAGAAAGTTGCTTCCCCTGTGGTATGGTATCATATTTGTCTGACTTCGCTGCCTGATTTTATGTTGTTCGTCTTTTACTATTCCAACTGAGAAAAAGCCATTTGCTTTTTCTGTGTGTATTTATGTTTCAAAATGTTGGTCATCAGTCAACAATTATGGAATCAATCTGCAAGATAGTCCATCTTTTAAGAAATATCAATTTAAGGAGAGAGAAAAGACGAGTAAGGAAAAAATCATTACTGTCAGATTAAAGAATGACTAAACTAAAACAATATTATATGATTTATAACCTCAGTTCAAAATTCTAAGATTATTATTTAATTTGAAAAATATTTATAGTGTTTTAGCAACAACTATAATTTTTGGATTGAAACTGGAAAAATACCTGAAAATTCAAAAGTAAATCATATCTTATTTTAGATTTTATAGAAGAAGAAGCAGTTCCAGAGATTGACTATCGAGAGCTCCGGTGCCTCCATATTTCTATCCCAAGACCTGTGGCAGAAAATGAAGAAAAGGGAGAAACTATGGAAGTTGCTCAGCCAAAAGCTGCAATTCTAAAAGTTGAAAATGCTTTGGTACCTGACTTCTTTGCTGAGAAAAAAGTCACTGTTCCATCGCCTATAGCAGAAAATAAAAAAAACGTAGAGACTATGGAAGCTGCTCAGCCGAAAGCTGCCATTCCAAAAGTTGAAAACGCTTGGGTACCTGACTCCTTTGCCGAGGAAAGAGTTGCTGTTCCATCGCCTGCAGTAGAAAAGGGAGAAACTATGGAAGTTGCTCAGTCGAAAACTGCAATTTCAAAATTTGAAAATGCTTGGGTACCTGACTCTTTTGCCAAGAAAAAAGTCACTGATATTGAAGAACAGAAGACCAATGATCTAATGAAAGCCATCAGAAGTAAACTAAATGAATTGATGCCTGATAATGTTGAAAAAATTTCCAATGACATTTTGGCTATGGAGGTTGATACAAAGGAAAGATATAATGCCATGATTGCAATTTTCTTTGACAAGATACATCTTGTCAAAGAAAAATATCTGCTCCCAAATACGGTGAATATAAGGCCAGTATATGCTCCCAAATACGGTGAAGTGTTGAAAATGGTGCTTGAAAAGAAAGTGCCCTCGGCCAGAGGAACTTGGAAAGTTAGTAAAAAGAAAGTTTTTAGTATTTTAGAGAAAGAAGTCACTAATGTTGAAGAACAGAAGACCAATGATCTAAAGAAAGCCATCAGAAGTAAACTAAATAAATTGACGCCTGATAATTTTGACAAAATTTCCAAGGACATTTTGGCTATGGAGGTTGATACAGAGGAAAGATTCAGTGCCATGATTCAAATCATCTTCGACAAGGCTGTGAATGAGCCAATGTATGCTCCCAAATACGCTGAATTGTGTAAAATGATGTTTGAAAAGGAAGTGCTCTCGGCTACTGGAACAGGGAAAGTCAGTTTTCGGAAACTTCTTCTCGGGAAATGTCAGCAGACTTTTGAAAAGGACATGAAGGACGAAAAAGAAATTTTATCTAAACAGGAAGCCGAAACAGAAGAAAAAAAGAAAAGATTGCAAATGGAATTTGACGAGAGACTAGCAAAAACAAAACGTATTATGTTAGGAAATATCAGATTCATTGGTGAATTATTCAAATTGGGGATGTTGACCATAAAAATTATGAACTTTTGTATATCTAAACTCCTTAGTTCTCGTGATGAGGAGCAGCTGGAATACCTTTGCAAATTAATTTCTACAATTGGTAAAACCTATGAAGAAGAGTATGATGCCATATACCAAAGAGCAGTTGTCTTAGCTAAAAGTTCAGGAAAGCATTTGATGCTGCAAATTACAAAACTCGATATATATCTCGACGAAATGCGGAAATTGAGCCAGAGCGAAAATTTATCAAATCGTATTCGATTTATGTTAATGGACATTCTTGACACGAAGCAAAATCGATGGGTACCACGCCGAGAAGGAGAAAAAGCAAAAACGATTACTGAAATTTGTGATGAAATGGAAAAAGAATTATTTTTGCAAGAAGGTATTGTCAAACAGCCTAAGATAAGCTATCCGTCGGAAAGACGAGATGTCGAACATGACACGGAAAGAAAAAATCTTGGTCAGCTGTTGTTGACGGCGTCTGTTCCTATAGGAATCCATATTTCGGTTTATTATTTATATGTCGGACAATTTTTAATAATATACGCCCGTTTTGAAAATATGGATTCATATAGTAGCCCTTGATTTAGTTTTACACCTCGTTGAGATTCTATGAGAAATTAAGCTAAATAGCCTTCCTAAAAGAATTTACCTATGCTGTATTAAAAGCCCGGATGCACTTACACCCTTTTGATTTAGTTCAATTGAAAGAGCAGACGTAGTAATAGTAGTAGCCCTGAAAGCTGATGCGTCCTGTTGATAACCTGCACATACCTAATGTGTTTTGAGTTAGCCCAACAGTCCCTGGAAATTCTACATGAATACCAATTCTCTTAGTTACATTAGTACTAACAGCAGTAGTCTACAAATAGTGCATTTGCACTATTACTACAACATACCCCTCAACATGCACTGAAATTTTCAACTCAATAATCTGAGCTGTTCTTGTAATACTGCTGATACGATCTTGAAAGTCTACATGTGCACAGCGTGTTTCAGTTTAATTCAACAAATCCCTCATTATTTCCTCCAAATTTCTCCTTAATAAACTGAGCCTTAGTAGCATTAGTAGTGGTAGTAGTAACAGTAGCTATAGCAGCAGTATGCTACTGTTGTAGCATATAGCGCCTTTTGGTTGGTTCAACATCCACATGAATTTGCATTGAACTTTTCAACTTAATACTTTTCAGCCTTTCCCGAAATGTATTTGTGTTATAGCTTTTTTTATAACCTGCATCGACATAGCGTGTGTTAATTTAGTTCACTATCCTCTTCAACATTCCCTGAAAGTTTGACCATAATACCTTTAGCTTCCGTAGTATTAGTAGTAGTTTTAGTAGTAGTAGCAGGAGTTGTTGTTGTAGTTGTAGCGGCAGTAATAGTTGTATGAGTCGTAGAAGTAGCTGTATGCACATTTTGCATTTCGCAACATCCATCTCAACATGCCCTGAAAGTCTTATCTCAATTCCCTTGAGCCGTACATCACTCCTGGGATATTGCAAATGCGCCCTTTTGACAACCTGCATGCACAAAAATCAATTTGTCCGACATTGTGTTTGTTGAAGCCAACAGGTTTTTGTTTTGTTTTTGCTATGCTTCATATACGGTTTGCTTGTAGTGTGTTACAGTTTACTGCTTTTGTTATAATGCTTAATATCCTACTGAATAAAAATAGTATGCATAAACCATTTTTTAAAGATATTCCATATCAAAAACGTTAATATTCAATTAACCTTGTTAAAAATTAAAATTAATCTTGTTGAAAATATTAAAATGATCTGCGGGAAAATGCAGTGTTCAACGTCTTTTATATGAGAAACGGTATGTCTGAGTCGCCTAAAAAGAGCAAGGACTGAATTCCCGGCCAATATGGGAACTATTGTTAGGACTGAATGCACAAGCCCATTCGTGAGGTCCGAAGATCCATACTCTTGAACGCCATTAACTGTTGGAAAAGCTTTTGATATTATGATTGTTTTTCACATAAGCGTAAATAATGGATACCATTCTACCATAACACATTATACCTTATGGCCATAACAGAACGCACAGCCCGTTGTAAGACTCAGAAATAGGCGCTTGGTATGAGTTATTTGATATAAGCAGTGTTGGGAAATTCTGAGCAAAACAAGAAATTACTTAAATTAGACTGTGAGTAATTGACGGATTTTACTTTTGAATGCTGAAATCTCTAATTAAAAAAGTACGTATAAATTTTTTTTAAGAGGGAGGTGAAAATGGAAAAATGTGTTTGTCCGGAAAAAAACTTAGAAAAATACGTTTGTGGGGAGATAGGTTCAAAAACCCTATTCTCCCCCTTCCCTTATACGTCTCTAGTTATGATTCCTTATTTGAATCTACAACATTTTGGTATCACAGATGCTGAAGTAAGAAGTGGTTTGTTCTGTTAAAATAAGTAGTTTAAAAGAGCCAAATAGAGAATTGTTTTTAAATATTTGCACCAAATGTAAATATACGACACCTCCCCCCACCCTCCCTTGCATTTTCTTATGGTACCCAAGAAAATCAGTGCTCAAAAGTAGATTTTTAGGGATTTAAGCTCTTCCTTAAAATTTACCATTGCCATAAAATTGTACCTTGTTGCATAAACATTCTACTTACGGACTTATTGCTTACAGCAAGTGTCTACAGGTTCCCCACAAATAGTTAATAATTGTGTACAATCGCCGAAAATTAGGGTTGAAAGTATCCATTTCCCTTCTTTTTTAGATGATGAATTAGAAGATAATCCAAATCAGTCAGACCTTATAGAGCAAGCTGCTGAAATGCTGTATGGTTTGATTCACGCTAGATACATATTAACAAATCGAGGAATTGTACAAATGATTGAAAAGTACCATGCTGGAGACTTTGGACATTGTCCTCGTGTGTATTGTGAGAATCAGCCAATGTTACCAATTGGTAAGATATTATTCTATGATAGGTTTAAATTTTGATATTTCAATATTATTAGCCGACCGTAGACCAACTGTTTTTGACCAACTGTAGATTTGTCACTCATACAAAAGGCATATTTATCCAGGGTAAAGTATTAGGATTAAGAGGTTTTTAAAGGAGTAGCAAAATATAACTCTTATTGCCTATTCCTGCCCTTATATCGCCTCACCCTTGCACTAAGGGGAGAAATGATGGAAACTGGTAAACTCAACAGGGTTCATTTGAGTAAATCATGTACTACTACCTCTAGCAATTCATTGCAGCATCAAGCGCCTGAGACCAACCAAGCTACGCACGCTTCTCTTCCATCCCAATTTATTCAAAGCCTCCCTCTTTGCAGCTTTCCTCTCTACCTCCTTCCACCCCATCATGGGAAGCCCTGCTTTTCATTTGGCCTTAGAAGGTTGTCTGACTAGGACGATCATTAGCAATCTATCACTTATTGCTTGAAGGTTGTGGTAGTAGCAATCTGATCTTTGGCAATCACTAAGTCGTATAAACTTAAAAAAAGGTTTCTTGCATGCTGACCGATGGTCTGTGTTGATCAGGTACCGATCTTCTGGTTCACTGCCTTCAGCCGAGAGTGCAATGAGGCGTTGGGAGGAAATCATCCAACGCTTCCCGCGTTTTCCACCAGATTTCTCCTGGTACCCATTCAAAGCTGGGTCGACTCTCGTTGAGCTTACACTACAGAGTCATACCCTTGACCCTCGTTCCAAACCAAATAATCAGGGACACCAACACTCGAACTCCTTTTCTCAGGATTTCAACTCCAATGCGCTAACCACTCGAATAGGACGGTTCTGAATTGTATAGTTCAGAATAAATACGACTATTTTACAAGATGCAATTTTTACTACAAAAAAATATGATTCACAACTTTGTGTAAATGGTGCTACATTGCCTACTTATAACTAAATTCTTCTAATTTACAAAATATTTCTTTCCTCTTCGACGATTTGTTCATCAAAATAATAATTTATTTTAGAAATTAATCCTTTTAAATGTTTAAAAGCTAGTCTCCATTTGGTAGATTGTGCCATTCTGCCATCTTGCAGAAAAAGCAACGTCGAAGGTTGTAGTAGCTGCAAACTGCTAATACGGAGCCGGAAAAGAAGTCTCGATTGAAATAAAATTTTGCAGATTGGCGGTGTAGATATGCAGAATCTGCCAAATGGAGACTGGCTTTAAAAAACGGACAAGGACTGAAATTTTATTGAAATCAAAAGTCTTATTCATGATCTTCACTTTAGCTTTATTATTAATATACTCTGCTTGTCCAATAAGTGTCTTAAAACCTGATGGGAGAATACAGGTTCATAGAAACATACATCAGAAATGTCATTGCCTCTTATTTACTCAATTCATTAAGGACTGGTATTTAAAGACGTTGAGGAGAAGTAATCACGCCAGACTAGTCCAAGCTAATGATAGGAATGTTAGTGGTAAAGTGTTATGAAGAGATGGCCTGAAAATTTTGAGTTTTATAAAAGGTACAATTGTGATGACAATCAGAGTGGTAATACTAATTTGAGGGATTCATTTAGTAAGGAGGTGTTGGAGATAGTATGAAAGGGATTGATATTAAAATAATTGGAAAGGATTAATTGATTAATGAAAAGGATTAGTATAAAAGTAGTACGACTGCAAGTATTAATTGTATGCTAAATGTGCTTTTGAAATATAGTGGTTACGAAAATAAAGATCTCATACTGAAGATTAATTAGTAAGGAGTTAGAAAGGGTATTAAATGGATTTATATTAAAATATATGGTAAATGAAACAAGGTAACATAAAAATAATACGATTGCAGTCAATGATAGTATTTGCATACTCATATGATAGTATATTGCAGACACTGGTTGCGAAGATAGAGAACGATGCTGAAAATTATGAATAGGATTTTAGATGAAGGGGAAGTCGAATGTCAGGGATTTTGAAAAATTGAATTTCAAAGGATTGGAGATCAAAGTGGATGCAATAGTTAAAGAGGTATTAGCTTGACTTCGGCAGGAAGCAAATTGCTTGGAATGATGAATATTATTGGATTACTATATTTTATAGGTAAAGTCTTAAGGAAAGAACGGTGTAGTTTTTGAAAAGAGAGATGATGGAATTGCCAAATTTTCCAACTCGTGGTCCTCGCTTGACATCCTTGAATGGAATGGGGAAGGAAGTAGGAAGTCCATGGGACGAGGTGAAGAGTGAATATATGAACAAAGTAGGATGGAGATGGAACTTTATAGCAGGGTTTTTCAGCATTATTCAGAAAAAAACGAGTTTGAATGGGGGGGGGGGTAAGAAAGAAAGATCTTTGATAATGTGCTTTAGTTTCAAATACTTTACAAAGTGGTTTAGGAATAACGGAAAATATTGAAATAAGATGGTACAATTGAAGTTCTTTCAAAGTCTAAATTGTTTGGCTTCCATTATAACTAGCGATATTACAAGGGTTACAAATATTTAGACTGCCATTTAAAAAATAGTTTTGGTTTGACTGTATCCAAACAAAGAAACTCTCTGAAGTAAAAGTTTTCGTTAACAATTAGTGTACAAACAACTAACAAGGTAATTATAGGAATACGGCAGTCGATGCTGTTTGGTAAATAAGGATCTATTTGGGGCTTTAGGGACGTCTTCAGCATTGGTAAAGTTGATATAACTGTAAATGTTATGCTAAATAGTATTCAAGGGGGAGAGAGGAGGAGTAAAACACCGTCTTTTGAGTGTAATTTTGAGAAAACAACTTCACATCTTTGTAATTTCCTGGATATTGACTGAACTGTGTTGGAATAGATAAAAAAAATTAGCTTGTATTTTTACATCAGTAAGTAGTAGTCCTGCTCATTTGATCTACTGTTGGTCGATGAACTCTGACGAATATTGACAAGGAAAACAACGTAAGACGTTGGTTAACGGATATGTGAAAAATTTGTACTAGTGAATATTCGAGGCATCAAAAATCGAATTGTTCAATATGATCAAAACTTCAAGATAGTTTAATATTGCTATGATGAAAGAATTCATGTAGTTGTTTTTTTGTAACTAAAGAGGATAGCTCTTCTTCTCTGTCCCAACTTGGTTTCAGTCACTTTATGGGAAATTCCAAGGGCTTAGTCGTTTCCAAAAAAAACTCTTTCGTTGTCTGGGCTAGCCTTTTCCCTACTGCCCTTAAATAAGTGGTTGAACCCATATTGGGACAGACAAGAAGAGCTGGTCGGTATTTTGACATAAAAGCATAAGACTGTGACCATTTTGTAATGGTAGCAGTCTTTTTTATTTCATCTGCTGGGCGATGAAATCAACCAGCAGTCCTTCTGATTTCATCTGCTGCTGGTCGATGAAATCGACCAATCGACAAAGGAAAAAGTCTAGAACCTCAGTTACACTGATAGCAAGTGTTTAGTGAAAAGCTGGAGCTATTGAATAATCGACGCTCGAGTTATCCATTCTGTAACAGCAAAACTTTGAGCTGTGACAGTCTGTGACATTAAATCAAAAACTATAAATTTTGCAGTAATGTATTGCTAAAAGCCGAGTTATTGAGATTCGCGGGCGTATAAATTTTATTCATCGAAGTCGTTTTGGTTACAATTTATAAACAAGTTTCATTAAATGCCTAAAATTTGATTTTATAAAATTTTATAAGTTATTTGAATCATCAGCGAAATTTTTTCTGTTTTTGTAATGCTGGACATTACCTAAGTTTAGGATAAAATAGAATGTGCCAACTATTAGCTTTATTTTTTGCTTTAATACAATAGCTTTAAGCCAACATAGTGTTCTTTACTGGCATCCGCCGAGTACCCATCTAAGGGGAAGACCCTGGAACAAAGTGCTGCGCATCTATCATGCAGACCTGGATTAAAGTGCTGCACATCTATCATGCAGACCTGCGTAGCCTTAATAGCTACATGTCCAACCTGAGTGTGAGGGCTTGGTATCTGCGGTAAACTTGAGGGATGAATGGAGGCTCTTTTTTAATGCCCTGGATGTCTCTGGCGACAAAGACAGAACTAGGGTAAGATAAAGCGGAAATGAAACTCCAAAGTAACAAGACCAAACCAGTAAGATACATTAAAAATGTCTGGTAATAAAATATTGATAAATAAAATGCTGCACAGATAAATTAAATGATCTCCGTTACGGAAGTGAAACTCTGTTGAGATGAAAGTCGATTAGCATTCTTTCTAGTTAGTCTTTTATTATACGTAGTTGCCTAGTTGTCTTAAAAGTGAGGATGACTGTCAGTGTGAAAGTCGGACTGTAGGCATTCCAGTCCAAAGTCTGTGGTAAGTATATCTTGTCTTCTTAACAAGGAAGTTAGATGAAGCTAATTTCAACCATCTTCAGAATAAGTGGTGAGATAGAAAAGATTGATTTGTTCAGTTACGCCCTCATTCAAGGGCAGATTTTTTGTTGTCAAACGCTTCTTGTAACGATCTATAAGTAAGGACGACTCGGCCCAATACCAAACACAATAAGCATTACCACTTATATTCAAAATAAGTTCCGATGCAAATTAGCGTATTTAAAAAAAGTTCTGACCTAGATAAGATATTTGAAAATCTTGAAATAAGTGCATAAAGTGTCCTTCCCCAATGCAAATAAAAATGGTTTGTCATGGAAATTGACTTGGGTAAAATAAACTTAAATTTAAGACAGCTCATAAGAAACATCCTGTGTTTCTTTTCGAACCTAAAAATAATTAATGTAAAAATATGGAAACGATTTGTAAAAATAAGTGAGAAAAGAGTCCCTTTTATAAAGTATGCATTAAAGATAAAAAAAAATACATAATAATAACTTATTTACATAATTTAAAGTATAACAAACAATCCTATAAACCAATTAAGAATCAAAAGTGGACCAGTCCAGTTGGATAGAATGTAATTAGAATCTATGTAATCTATTATTATAAATCTATGTAAATCTATTCATGATTTTTTAAAAAAGGTCAAGCAATTACTTTAAAATCTAATCCTCACTAACATTTGTTAATGCCGTTCAGTTTTACTCTAAGTTAGGTTTTAAATATATTTCTATAAATATGGATTTATGTTTTTCTATATAATTTTGTGTGTGTGTGTGTTGTATAAATATATACTTTTTGTTTTAATATGTTTTTTTTTGACGTAAATTGTATTTTAGTATATCTTGAATTCATATCATATAATCAGTTGGGAATTTATTGGCCTGTCTCATTACAAGGTTGAAAAATAACCCCTGGATCCTCGGAATCGGAATTCTTATTTCTAGAAGGCTGTAGCTTGATGTGTGCTTGAAGGAATAGGCTATTTTTGCTATGTTTGTATATCTTTCAAAATTGTCATCCAAAAAATTTCTATTTTAGGTTTATCTGACGTTCCTGGTGAATCAATGGTGAAGTTATATTGTCCAAAGTGTATGGATGTCTACAATCCCAGATCCACTCGCCATCACCATACTGATGGTGCCTATTTTGGAACGGGTTTCCCTCATATGCTTTTTATGGTGCATCCCGAGTATAGACCTAAGAGACCTACCAACTCCTTTGTTCCAAGGTAAGCTGCTAAGGATGTTTTTGTTTTGTTTTCTTTAAATCTAGGACACTTCGCCGAAGGCTTCCAGGAAAAGGCAGCGGGAACAAGAAAGTTATGCCAATTTGAAATTACTATTACGGTTTTACTGTTACCCAGGCTCCTTATCTGCTCAATAAAAAAAAATGAAAGAAAATTGCTGTAACCTCTTCCTCAGTCAGGACCCGAATCCACGACCTCTTGCTTACTAGGTAGGTGTCTTTACCGCTGAGCTACGACTATTCATGGAAAAGTTTAATTTAGTAAACCTTTTATATACCCTTGCTGTTCAGAGAGATAATAAATTGTAATAATTTTATACATAAGAAATTTTTCGAGGGACAAAGGGAGGGCTATATACTATAGAAATATACACTGAAATCAAGCGCTTTTGCTACTCATATTAATAATTATTTGAAAAAAACTGCGTTTTCTAAAGAGTTAAAGAGGCTGAGTTACAAGGTCGAACCTTAAAACGTACAGGGATTAGGAGGCACAGTTGAGGGGGCTGCCGCCCCCCAAACCCCCGCTTTCTCATCCTGTAAATAAATAAAAAAAGTTTTTTAAAGTGAAAGTAAGGAGCGACATTAAATCTTAAAACGATCAGAAATTATTCCGTATATGAAAGGGGCTGTGCCCTCTTCAACACCTCACTCTTTACGCTAAAGTTTGACTTTCTTACAACTCTTTTTTTTAAACAATAAAAACTTTAGCGTAAAGAGCGAGGCGTTGAGGAGGGCACAGCCCTCCTCAGCCCTTATAAATAAAGCAGAAAACAGGGGTCCCTTACACTTTTTCATATGTTCTACGTTAATATTTATGGAAATATACCACCTTTGAAACCTCATCGTCAGGCAAATAGGTGATCCCAAAATTGCGAAAAGGTATTATACTCCCTGTTTCGCCACGTTTGCTCGGGTCAAATTGGTTTCCCTGATATTTAAGGTTCTTTTACTTCCTAAAATCTGTCAATTCAAGATTAGGTTCTCTTGTTTTAAAACTTTTAAAAGTGGAAATGAATACACCCTCTACATCTGCAAATAGGAAAGAAATGGAATCATTAAAGAATAGGAAGGAAGATATACAGTGAATATCATAAGATATATGTCACAATATAATATTACAGAATCTTTAATAATACTTTGACTTGTCCTGTATTTTGCTTTTTGTGGCCCGCTGATATCAATACTATTTTTAAATATAAATGAGTGACCCCACTACCAAATCAATTAATAAACAATCCATAATATTTCAATAAATCAAGCATATCAAAAGTTTAGCACAACAAATTTAATCTTCAAAATCCGTTCAAAATTGCATGCAACTGAAAAGCACAATACACGGGGCTGTTAGAATAGCGCTTGGTTCAACTATGAGATTGAGCATCGTATGCTGGGTGTGGGGAAAAAGAGGGGGATAGGTACTGCAATATTAGTGGTGTAGCTGGCTGAAAAAGCCGAGTGTATACAACATCCACGTTCTTGTCCACCCAAAAACTTGTTTAAACTATACTACTGTTATCTGCAGCAACTCATTGCTGATAATTTTAATAAAAGCCGAACACCAGTTCTTAATTTTACGTTTGTGTAATTACGTTTGCATATGTATGGGTATTTTAATTAACACTATTCCAATTGGTTTATAGCACATATTTATCACTTTGTCAAAAACTTTAACAAAATGAAATTCCTTTTATTCAAACATTCAACCTTTATATCTAAGAAAAAAATATACAGTTGTGTGATTGCCAAAGTTGATTTTGAAATTGTTATAGGCATTTTCGAAATGAAACATGGAATGATAATTTTGAAGATTCGATTTTTGATGAAAATTAATACATGCATTCGACACCAGGACGGCTTTAAGACCAAATCGGAATGTCGCTATTTGTCTAAAGACGATGATCTTAAGGAGTAGAATTTTCAAAAGATCGAGCGTTTGACCAATAAACAAAAAAATTTGTTTATTGTTTATTATGTATTGAGTAATGTTTTAAATTTAACCAAGGAGCGTCTTGGCTAAATTGTAACTTTTCTTCTCTACCGCTTGAAGAAAAACCTGCCATTGAAGACTTGGGACAGGCACTGGCCACCTTTACTTTTTTTCATTGAGTGATTAGTGTCCATTATAAAATAATTAATTAAAAAAACTTTCCGAAAAATAAGTTTTTCAAAGAAAAGTAAAGGTCATTTTAAACTTAAGCTCAGTAGATACAAATACCTGTTAAAATTCAAACTCAAAAGGACCAGAAATTAATATTAAAGAATAAATGAAACTCAAAACGATCAGAAACTAAATAAACAATCATAGCAAAAAACATACAACAAGTAATAATATAAATGAATAAATAGATCTTAAAGCTAGTAATGCTTCGATTGAATATAAAAATCAAACTTAAAACAAAAAAAAATAGTTTTGCTATTAAAGTATAAATGAAACTTAAAACGAACAGAAATTAAATAAAAAAATCAATGCGAACAAACATACTATATATATTAACGGAAATGAATAAATAAATCTTAAAACGAGTGAAAGTTAAATTGAATATGCAAATAAAGTTTGAATCGAATAAAAATAACTACAAACAAGTGTTTGGGTATCGTCTCACTGCAGAAGCCTAAAACTTACTGCGTCATTGGCGCTTTACTGAAAACGAATTACATTACGAATGTTTTCTTTTGTACTTAATATTGAAAATAAATATTAAAATTACAGTAAAATTTTGAACTGATGAGCTTTTAGTAATTAATATCATTATGCATCAAATATTCAGTTTAATTTATTAGTTCTTTTCAAGATTGGTCAAGACAAATATAGTTTCACTACAATCAAAATTTGGATACAGCCCCCTTCTTCAACTGTAAAAACCTAAAGCCTGCTGCGTCATTGGTGCTTCACTGAAAACGAATTACTCGTATATTACAAATTTATTATTTTCCAGTTCTTACAGCATTGAAAATGAAAATAAAAATTAAGTGAAAAATAATCTTGAACTGATGGATCTTTCAACAATTAATATCATTATATATCTAATATTCAATTTGATTTTGTTTATACTTTCCAAAACTGTTCAAGACTCATATAGTTTTGCGATTTTTTTAACTCTGCCATTTTTTGTAACTAATCGTGTTAGTTTGTTATGAAAACATTCTATGGCTTCTAGGCATTTCTATTTGAGCGGAAAACTGCACCTCAAACTTTGTGGAAAATGCATTTTCTTGCATGAAACATCAAAGTATAATAAAATGTCAAGTTTCGGAGTGTTCCACCTCTCGCAAGCAAGTGCCATTGATATTTTTGAATCCGCATGGTCAATTTAGGGGGTGGAGGGTAGGCTAATTCTCGTAGCAGCCCCATTCCGTCGTGGCGTGGTTGGATGTATGGATGTGGTTGGATGGATGGTATGGTTGAAAATTTTGATTGGATGTGTTCGGGGGAATGATGGGCGTAGGGGGGGGGGGGCTAGTTGCCCTCCAATCACTTTTGACTATTAAAAAGGGCACTATCCCTTTGAATTTCTAAATAGTAACTTTTCTTCTCTACCGCTTGAAGAAAAACCTGCCATTGAAGACTTGGGACAGGCACTGGCCACCTTTACTTTTTTTCATTGAGTGATTAGTGTCCATTATTAAATAATTTCCCGAAACAAGTTTTCAGACATCTTAAAAACACATTTCGGATTGGGTTTCTCACAAATGTTCTAACACATCTTTTCTCTGAAGGATATTCATGCCCCTTGACTCCTTGATCTGGACCCTCTCTTGCCCCCTCCTCCCTACAATAAAAATGTGGAGCTCCTGCTCCTGCTACCTGGCTTAGTAGGCTATTGAGCTTTAGTGAATAAAGCTGTGCTCTTATTTTATATCTTATTTTTTCAAACTATAAGCAGACGTAGCTATGTAGATCATTTAAGCATCTTTTTTATTAGCTATCTGGCGAATGTATATTGAAGGAAAGTCGAAAATCTATTCTTACTCTGTTACAAAGTGCTTAAATAATAGCACACTTTGGAGTTCATTTTGAGAGATCAGGAGAACACTAGGGTTCCATAATTTCTATATAATTATATATTGAACATTTAAGACAATGAACGCAGTGGCGGATCCAGGGGGCGAGGGGGCGCGCGCCTGCTAGCGTAGTCTAAAGTAGTGTAATTTACTTAATTAACTCAAATTTGCATTAATTAAACTTGCTCCTAACGCAAGTTTATCGGATCAACCTATTTTGCCCCCCCCTAATTTTTTTCGGATCAACCTATTTTGCGCCCCCCCCCCCCAATTTTTTTTCGGATCAACCTATTTTGCCCCCCATCCCACCTCCTAAAATAATCCTGGATCCGCCTCTGAATGAACGTAAGAGACAGTGTCAAAAGTTTGGTGTATGACCTATTTGGAAGAAACAGAAGAAACAACGAAACAATCACGATGACAGCTTTTTGACCCGGTCGACGTTTTCTGTGCTTCTTAGGGGGATTAGAAGTTGGAATCATCTAGATAAAAGTTTTTAAAAATAATAGTGATATTTCTTTTTTCAAGAAAGAAATAAAAGAAATCCTTTTGACTAAGTATGAAATTTAGTTCTTTTGTTCTTGTTTTAGGGGGATGTAAATAAATAAGTGAGTACCTTATTGTGGCCTCTCGGGGTGTGTTTTTAATAGTATTGTTGAATTTGTTTGTTGTAAGGTTTGTGGTGCAGATTAGGTCGTACTATTGGTTTATTTTTTTTTCTTTGTCCTGTGTTATTTTCTAATGTATTTTTGCCACCCCCTCGGACAAGTTTTTTTTTACTTCTCGGGGTGGCTGTTATTACTGTGTTTGTTTTCTTTGGTTTAATAAATATATATCTCTCAGAATATATATTCCCATGGCTGTTTCAACACCCCAGCGCTTTACGAGTGTATTTTAACTTTTCATAACTTAAATGTAATGTAAAAATCTCAAAATAATTTACTTAATCATATCAGTCGAGAAGGTGCCATGAAAAACTCGTATCAATTAACTGGGGCGTATCTTTTTTATTATTTGGTGACGTTAACCATTAATAAAAATTTTGTTATTATATTCATAAAATTAATGGGTATAATTATCCTCAAGAGATAGTAAGTATCTCAGGTGTCAGGATAGTTGAAAAAAAAAGAAAAAAAAACATATTGCTTGTCGCATACATATTTCAAAAATGCTGGGAGCTCGAAATGAACTTTTTCAGGGGAATAAGGCAATGCCCCAGCATCAACAAGGTCTTTAAGACTTTCTTCATCGTAGTTAAACTATGGTTAGTAAGGTAGTCTTACTTGATGGGACGATTAAGCATAATGCAGTCTTTTCAAAGAGTTCTCCACTTCAACTCGTATGGGGAGGGGGGGGGTTATCATTAAGATTAGACATTCATGTCCACCCAAACACTCACCTCTGTCACGGATAATTAATAATTAAGTTTAAAAAAAAGTTGTAACCTTAGAAAAAAAAGATAGTGATGAAAATGATGATGCCCAATTGCAAATTCCAGCCTATTTGATTGATGACGTAATTAAGATCATAGTTTAAGCTATTTGTTGTTTTAAACTAGACGTCCAATGGTGATGTTTGAAATATATTCAGTTTTATTGTCCTGTCTGTCAATCTAGGTTTGATTGGCTAAATTTGGAATTATTTCTGTTAATTGAAACTGCTTTCCAATGACCGCAAGTTTACCCTTACAACAGTGTTTTTATATTCAATTGTTTCCATCTGTTGTTTTGTCTATTTAGTTACTTGGTCTTCTATTAGTGCTAATTTTCCTATGAAATAATCAAAACTTTCCTTAAAAATTTGGCTAAATTAATTTGCTTAATACTTTAGAAAAGTTTTTTCTATTAGATAATTATAAGGGCCAACAGGCTAGTGGCATCCCTCTGGTGATGTCTCACTGGGACCGTATTATCTTCCTTTTTCACAGTTTTTGGCAATTTCTTTTATCTTGAGGCTAGGAAAGCTTTTACGGGAACATCCTTGTTAAATCGTATGTTTGTTTTAATATCAAGAAGGGAAGATGTTTTTAAATTTTTGGCTTTCTTTTTTATTATTAATTCTTCTTCATTATTTTGACTTTCAGCAATTTTTTGCCAAATCTTGAAAATCCCTTTCTAATGTATAAAGCTAATTTTAACTACCTCTTTTTTTCCAGGTTGTATGGCTTCAAGATCCATCCTCTTGCCTATCAAATTCAACAGCAAGCTGCTTCAAGTTTTAAAGTTCCAATGAGGGGAGTTAATTATGCTGGGGGCAAACGCTAGACCCATTGTTTACTTTTTTTAATCACAGGTAATATTCTTAATCTGATGGTAGTTCTTTTATGGTACAATATAATAATGCAGCATAAGAATGTGGGAATAAACAAATAAAACAAATAATTTAAATGATTTATAATTTAATATTATAAATTATGATATTAATTTATAAATTATAATGTTATAAATTATAAAAAAAATAATAACTAAATTATTGAATAATAGGCTAATTAAATAATTTGAAACGAATAAAATCAATAGATTTTAGTTATTCGAAAGTCGGTCACGATATATTTTTGGGTAATGGGAAACTTATCTGGATTCTTTTCCAAACTTTTTTCTTCGGAAAGTATTTTCTAGTAAAATTATAAAGAACATATTATTTGAAGATATTATTATAAAGAACCTAGTCGATAAGCTGGTATGCTAGACTTGAAATCGTGTGTCTGTGAGGACAGGGTTTTGAGTCCCGGTGTCGCTGATTATTAGGTTTAGAACAGGGATCAGTGGCGTGACTCTGTAAGATCAGCTAGAGTCGACCAGCTCTAAATGGGTACTGGAGGAATCTGGTAGGTAAACAGGAAGGGTGTGTTCATACCCTTCCTAAGCCCCCGACGTCTCATTAAGCCCTCAACGTCCCATTGTACTTCCTGGCTAAAGGCCACGAAAAGGAGATCAGTACCCCCCAGTTTGGACTTGGGGTTTGGACTGTCCAGTTTGGACTGGATAGTTTGTCCATATAGACTCTCTGTATCTGGACTATGAATCTAGTGCTGCATTCTTTTCCTTTTTTTAGTGTATTATTCAAATATTTGAATTAACTGTGTTGACAAACACGAATTTTGTGTTTTTCAACGACTTTTAACGTACTTTTTACTACTATTTTTTCCTATTTTTTTTTACTAATTTTCAAGAGGGGTTATACATTGTAAAAAGTAAAAAAGGCAAAAGTAAAAAAGAATTAAATAAAATAAGAAGTAAAACTATTCTTAGACCAGTGTTCCCCTGGTTATACTAACCGTTTTGCTATTAAATTAATTTTTTTTGGAGACATGCAAAAAGCCATCAGCTATTAACATGTTCAGTCATGGGACAGTATAGTTCCAGCCTAAAATCTCTCTCTCTCTCTCTCTCTCTCACTTTCTCTGCCTCCTTCTTTCTTTTATCCCTTGAACTGAAGATTTTAAATAATTATGCAGCCTTTTCTCTCTTGCAGTGAATTAAATGCCAACTGTCAATGCTGTTATGATGAGGATTCAAGGGAAGTAGATGTCCCGAAGTTTTAAGGACTCCGAATGTATTTTGTTTTCTTTTTTTGAACTTCATGTAAAAATGGCTCTTTTTATGATGAATATATTAAACCCATATTAGTACTTAATATATCGTAAATGTTAAAATACTCCTTCCGGGTTGACATTCTTTGATTTCTGTTCATTTAAAACTATAGTATTTTATGATAAAACTGAACTTTAGTTGAGGGTTTAGTTGAACTGAAATCTCTAATTGAATTCAGGAGAATAGGGCTATTGTAATTTTTTTAGAAACTAATTTAATAGATAAAAATAACAACCCATGTTTTTCCAACCATAGGAATTAAAAAATATCTTAGGAACATATTAGAAAGAAAGGAAGTTCCAAAAAAGAAAAGCTGAAATATGATTCAGAAAAAGAATAAGTATTTTTTTCTGTTAGAAAGTATTTTTAGGAGTACAACAAAGTAACTCAACAAAAAAGTGGCTAAAGCCTTCCTTAACGCCTAAATTATATATAGATGTCTCAACATAGAATTGAGACACCATCAAAGAAAAAGACATATTTCTAAAAGAGAAAATAAGTGAATTACGATTGAAGAGCACTATTAGGAAGCAACTGAACGTATATAATTGATGACCCACTTTTGTCTAACCAATTTAACTTAAAGATATCAGTTTTATGGCGACCTATCAGCGCAAAATCTTTCCCTCAGGAAAGAACACTAAAGCTTTTCTTTGTCGTAATGTTCTGTTGAATAAAAAGTTTACGGAAATAGGTGTTCGGGAAAAAGGAGGAGTATTGAATGGATGGAATTGGTGCAGCTGGTGAAGACGACTACTGCTGCTACTTGGATTAAGCATCCGCACTATTTGTGTTTTTCAGAAAAACAGAAAAAAACACAGAAACAGGTGATCTGCTTCTGCTTTATGTCCTGTTTCTGTGGAGAAAAAGCTGATATTTGTTTCGCTTATCTTTCTCTTTTGTTAGGATGTCGCACCCTCTCATCTATACTGGTGAAATTATACACTGCAATTCCCCAGCTAGCGTAAAGAAACCGCTATGGAATCATCGCAAATTTACTAATCCATCTCTTATCTAATCGATCACATGCGCATACGATACGACCCCGACAGCACAGGTGATTCTGAAACCTATTAAAGAACCTTGACACAGCACAATTTTGTTTTTGCCACCAAAAGATGTTCAACGACGGAGTATGAAATAAAAGGAACAAACTTTTCTTTCAAATACAAAAGCACAACTGCTTCGAATAAACTAAAAGTTCATAATTCATACAACCATGTCTGGATGAATTACCAAACAACCGTGTCTACCAAAACTACTACAACTAACAACTCACCGCAGCACCAAGCTGCCCGAGGCCAACACAGCTACATACGCTCCTCCTCCATCCCAATCTATTCAAAGCCTCCCTTTTTACACCCTCCCAGGAAGTTCCCATTTCCTTTAAATCTTTCTTTGTGACCTCCTCCCACCCCAGACGAGGACAACCTGCTTTCCGTTTAGCCCTAAGCGGTTGGCCGAAAAGGACAATCTTCGGCAATCTGTCATCCTTCATCCGCAGGACCTGCCCTAGCCATCTTAACATTTCTCTCCTTATAGTCCTAGAAGACGGAATTGAACCACATTTTTCATACAGCCTACTGTTTGAAATACGGTCAGTCAGCTCGGTACCCAGAACAATCCGTAAGCAATTTCTCTGGAAAGCATCTAGCAAATCTTCATCTGCTTTTCGGAACGCCCATGCTTCAGAGCCATATTTGACGACTGTCATCACTG